>NW_022437155.1:621022-678440 GCF_009761245.1 Sapajus apella
GCAACCTCCGCCTCCTGGGTTCAGGCAATTCTCCTGCCTCAGCCTCCTGAGTAGCTGGGATTACAGGCACGCGCCACCATGCCCAGCTAATTTTTTGTATTTTTAGTAGAGACAGGGTTTCACCATGTTGACCAGGATGGTCTTGATCTCTTGACCTCGTGATCCACCTGCCTCGGCCTCCCAAAGTGCTGGGATTACAGGCATGAGCCACCGCACCCGGCCTGTGGTGTAGAATCTTTCTAGTTCTTTTGTCCTCAGGCTGTGCTGTAGGAGGGAGGATTAGTCAAAATACTATGTTTCAAAATCACTGGAAACTTTTCGCCTAGGCTGGAGTTCAGTGGCAAGATCTTGGCTCACTGCCACCTCTGACTCCCGGGTTCAAGCAATTCTCTTGCCTCAGCCTCCCAAGTAGCTGGGATTACAGGCAACTGCCACCACACCTGGCTAATTTTTTTGTATTTTTAGTAGAGACAGGGTTTCTCCATGTTGGCCAGGCTGGTCTTGAACTCCTGACCTCAGGTGATCTGCCTACCTCAGTCTCCCAAAGTGCTGGGATTACAAGCGTGAGCCACCGTGCCAGGCCAACAAAACTTATCTGTGTTTTTACCAGTTTCATTGATTGAGTTTTTGGATTTTTAGTAGTTTCTTTGTTCTTAATTATGCAAAACATTTACTTGGTTCCCTAGTCAGCAAAGGACATTTGTAAATGTCTGGCGTGTCTCCCCTCTCACCTGTAGGTCATACTTTTGATCGGTTTTGGGTTTGGCCTTCCCCTTTTACTTTTTGAAAATGTAAGCAAGTGCTGTGTGTGTCTCTCCCCCTAACTCCAATTCATTTCACACAACAGATCGGGCGCACCTTCTTCTGCACCTTTTTTTTTTTTTTTTTGAGACGGAGTTTCACTCTTGTTACCCAGGCTGGAGTGCAATGGCGCGATCTCGGCTCACCGCAACCTCCGCCTCCTGGGTTCAGGCAATTCTCCTGCCTCAGCCTCCTGAGTCGCTGGGATTACAGGCACACGCCACCATGCCCAGCTAATTTTTTTTTGTATTTTTAGTAGAGACGGGGTTTCACCATGTTGACCAGGATGGTCTCGATCTCTTGACCTCGTGGTCCACCTGCCTCGGCCTCCCAAAGTGCTGGGATTACAGGCTTGAGCCACCGCGCCTGGCCTGCACCTGCTTTTTTAGTTAATAAATGTATCGTGGAGCTCACACCATAGCAATAGATCGAAATCTTCCTCCTTCGCTTCTCCAAGGAGCCCTTCCTCAGGTGGGGCTGTAGCACAGTTCATTCAGACCCCACACTGCCCCCGCCCCACCAGTGGACCTGGGTGGGTTCCATCTTTATAGGATGCTGTAGGGAGTGCTGGAGCTAGAATTTGAACTCAGAGCCTGTGTTGCTATCGCTCTTTCTCCTGTGCTATGTGGGCTGTTGTAATGGAGGGGCTGGGGAGCAAAGTGGAGTGAAGAGGTCGAGCATGAGCACTGAGGCTGGAGGAGGCGAGTGTTCTCCATCGTGCCATGGCCCCTCAGGTGCGAAGTCGGGTCACGCCGCTTTGCTGGGGCCTCGAGTGCAGGTTGTCTGTGAGTAGGCAGCTGGCGCTGAGACCTGCTCTCCCGCACTGCAGTGAAAAGGGCATCCACCGCAGGGCGAGAGCTCAGGTGTACCTTGGACAGTGATTGATTCACTCGACTAGCTGGTGGAGCGGGCAGGTAATGATTGTTGGAGGCCTCGGGCAGGCTGTGTCACGTGGAAAGGCACTTGAGCCATGTGCCGTGGGGCACTTTGGATGCTGGCCTGAGCTGCTGCTGGTCCTGTGTCCTGGAGAGGACCTAGCCCCGGCTCAGTGGCACTGGCCAGATTGGGGCAGATCTGAAAGGAGCCAGGGCTGTGCACACCCTCCACGGCAGGGTGGAGCTGGGTGTTGGGAAGGGCAGGTGTGATCCAGGTCACCAGGCTGGCTGGGCCTGGCATGTGCAGGACAGAAGGGGCTGACACAGTGTGACCGGGGAGAGCCGCCTGCTCATATACACACTGGCCCGCTGGTCCAGGGCCTGCCTAGCTGGCAGTGGCTGGGTCCTGTGCTGGGCTCTGCTGAACTTTCACACATGCACCCTGTTCATCATGAGCTCTGGTGAGAAGGGAGAGGGGTCCAGGCCCCGCTGGGATGCGCGATGTGGACGGCACTTGGCATGTGCAGGGGACTTACGTGACACTATCACAGTGACCTTGATCGGTGGCTGGGGAGGAAACACCTTGATGAGCTGTCCTCATGCTGCTGGGCCTGGGCCATTGGGGCTGGCCTAGGGGGTACCTGGTGGCCTTGGCAGCCTCAGCCATCCTTGTCAACTCCAGTGGGCCTGAGAGATTCCGAATCCTGCCTCCTGATGCCAGGGAACCCTGAGTTTGTTTGGAGGGCTGGTGGAGGGCTGGGCTCTGCCGCCTCTGAGGTCCCTGACCTCTCATTGGAGCCTGTGGTTCTGGGGGGCCAGGGTGGGATGAGGGAGAGCCAGGAGTCATGGGCAGGCTGCCTGCTGCCCCGGGGACCTCTCACTCAGACCCCTGTATATCACCTACATATACCCTGGGAGCCTTAGGGCCCGTCCTCTCTTCATGGAGCCCAGCTAGTGGCCCACTCGCTTCCTGGCTCCCTGCAGGGTAAGGAAAAGAGGAGAGGAGAGAAGGCCTTGGCGCACTGATCATTCCACGCAGACCCAGGCTTGTTGAGCGCCTCCTCAGCGGCAGCCCTTCCGGGATTCAGCATGGTACAGGCAGAGGCGGCTGCAGTGTGAACTGTTAGGCCACAGCCATGTCCCACCAGGGCTGCGAGGCAGGAGTTCAGGAGTGAGAAGGCACTGGCCAAGGCTCCTGGGACTGGAAAGGGGGCCAGTCAGGCCGGTGGAGGGGTGAGTCCAGCTGTAGGAGTGGGGTGCGGGGGGCTCGGGAGGCAAAAGCAGGAAGGCAGAGGGAAGCTTGGATCACAGGAGCCCCTCTGTGCTGGTGTACGGCCCACGTCCTCTAACGAAAGGGACACGCTCCTTCAGTGGTTCCGTGGGCCCTTTGCAAAGCTCGTGGAAACGCCGGCTCCTCCCCAGCATTCGTTACCAATGCGAAGCACTAACCCTTTGCTTGGGGCATTCTAGACCCCCAGGTGCCCAGGCTGGGAGCCCTAGACCCGGTGGGAGTCCTGGCTGTGGAATCCAGATGGGACCTGCCACTGCAGCCGGGTGGTAGGCACATTTAGCCAGGGAAGGACGAGGTGGGAGAGGAGGAGCTTCTGAGAGTCAGTCGATGCCGGCGGCAGAGGGAGAGGCCTGGCGGCTGGCAAGCCCAGTGTGGCAGGGGTCTGTCTGCCTGTCTTCTCCCTGGGGACATTGCTTCACAACAGACTTTCCTCATCAGCTTTGCCGGGGCCCGTCAGGCCAATAGCGCGGCCTGATGCCTCTCCTACCCTTTGCCCACTTCAAAACAAAACAAAACAGCAGCACTGCCATCCACGCCATGGCGTAGATATTGCTCCAGGTATTTGATGGGCAGAATTCACTTAATCAGCACAGCAGCTCTGTGAGGCAGTAGAGACTATTATTAGCTCCATTTTACAGATCAGGAAACAGAGAGAGGGGAAATCACCTGCCCCAGGTACAGGTTGAGGAGCTGGTGCTTGAGCGCAGACCCCGGCTCTGGGAGCAGTGAGCTGCCCTGCTGGGCGCGGGGGGACATTCGCCCATCAGTCCTTCAGTGAGTTGGAAGGAGCCTTGTCTCACTTCAAAAGGGGATTAAAAAACTCTGCCCTCTGCAGCCTCACTTCAAGGACACATAGGAAATTTGAAAGGAAAATAGGAAGTCTCCAGAAAAGGGTCTTGTCCCCAGAAGGGAGTCCCGATTCTTGGACGCTCACTGCATAGCTGCGCTGGTGGGGGCCTTGCAGGCTGGAGGCTGTGCTCATTTTCAAGACTTTTCACCACAAGTGGAAGACTTGGTTTTCATGTGAAAGACGCCGAGTGTTTCACTGTTGACCCAAATAGTTTAAACATGCTGTGAGTTTGACCAGAACACATCTTGGGCTGCCAGCTACAACCTCTGAGTCCAAGGATGCCAAGAATAGAGCCCAGGAAAGGGCAGGGAGGAAGCCTGGGTCCTGGCATGGAGGCGGAGGCTGGAGCTGCCACCTCAGGCTGGACGGGCACCATGGGCATGGGCAGAGGCAGTTCCCACTGAGTGGGACCCAGAAGGAAATCAGATGCAGTCCCTGCTCTGAGCTGCGGAGAGAGGGAGAGATGGGAGCTCTCACGTGCCCTGGGCCACATGCCGGGGCTGGGAGCCTTTCATCCCTCGCCTGCTCTGCCCCTCCCACCACACTGGCAGGGGGATTGGGTGGGGGGTACTGTACATCCTGTTTTTCCTACTTTGCAGCTGACTCAGTTGACGTATCGGGCAGCTGAGTGATTTGCCTGTGAAGTGCTGTCGGCTGTTGGTGAGCGTCAAGGTCAGGATGGTGTCCCTGGGCCTCGACCCCACCCCTGTTTTCCTCCCGCTACACTTGCCTTGCGCCTGTCTCTTCTGCCCTAAGGTAGAGGCTGTGGGTGAGATTTGCAAAAAAAGAAAAGAAAAGGAGTCAGCATGTGGGAAGGAGACCTGTGTGTTTCAGAGCAGAGCTGGGGACTCGTGGCCAGGGTGTGGGAGAGGCCAGGCTGCTGGGTGGAGCAAACATACACGCAGGGCCTGGGTACATATCAGGGTTCCGGGTCAACAGCACGTGACTGTTTTAGGATGAAAAGCAGTCCATGGGACAACTTGCACCAAAACATGGTTGTTTTGTTTGTTCACTGGTTTTTTGATATGGAGTCTTGCTGTCGCCCAGGCTGGAGTGCAGTGGCGAGATCTCGGCTCACTGCAACCTCTGCCTCCAGATTCAAGGGATTATCCTGCCACAGCCTCCCTAGTAGCTGGGACTACAGGAACGCGCCACCATGCCCGGCTAATTTTTTTTTTTTTTTTTTTTTTTTTTAAGATGGGGTTTCACTATATTGGTCAGGCTGGTCTTGAATTCCTGACCTCAGGTGATCCGCCCGCCTTGGCCTCCAAAGTGCTTGGATTACAGGCATGAGCCACCACGCCCGGCCTGATTTTTGTATTTTTAGTAGAGATGGGGTTTCACCATGTTGCCCAGGCTGGTCTTGAACTACTGACCTCATGATCCGCCCACCTCGGCCTCCCAGAGTGCTGGATTACAGGCGTGAGTCACTGTGCCCAGCCAGTTTGTTGTTTATCTGAAGCTTACATTTACCTGGAGGATCCTAGCAACCCCAGGGAGAGAGAATTTGGGCAAGGGGTGCAGAGGGTTGGGCAAATGAATCCCCACTTTAGGATTCTGGAAATCTAGAAGACAGGCAAAAACCAGGATCAGTGACAGCAGAGTGCCGGGCCACTCCACCGTCCACCACGGGCTTGCACACACAGCCCTGGGAGGCCACTGTGTCCTGGCACCCGCTCATTGTTGGATGAAACCAGCAGCAGGGCTCCCAGAGAGGGCATGGTGGGTGCCGCCAGCCAGGGAGGGAAGTTCTGGGAGTCCCGCTGGCTGCCGGTTTATCCACTGCCTCGGAATCACAACCCCATCCAATACCAGCCACAGCGTGGTTCCCTTTTTCTTTCCCACGTGGGCTGGTCTTGCTCGATGCTTTTCTGTTATTGTTAGATTGCTCTGAAAGCTCATGTAGCACTGGCCCTTTCCGAGGCTAAGGGACAGGTGTGGCCTAGCTCTGTTGTCGGGGGAGCGGGGCGGGGGTGGGGAGTGCTGTGGGAGGCTGAGGATGGCAGAGTGTTCCTGAGAGAGCCCTTGAAGGAAAAGTAGTTTGTTTTTTTTGAGACGGAGTCTCGCTCTGTCAGGTTGGAGTGCAGTGGTGTGATCTTGGCTCACTGCCACCTCCGCCTCCTGGGTTCAAGCGATTCTTCTGCCTCAGCCTCCTGAGTAGCTGGGACTACAGGCTCCCACACCACGCCTGGCTAATATTTGCATTTTTAGTAGAGACGGTGTTTCACCATGTTGGCCAAGCTGGTCTCTATCTTCTGACCTCAGGTGATCCACCCGCCTCGATCTCCCAAAGTGTTGGTATTACAGGCAAGAGCCACCTCACCCAGGCAGGTATTTATCATTAGGGAAATGCAAACCAAAGCCACCTGATTACAATTTTTTTTTTTTTTTGAGGTAGGGTCTTCCTCTGTCTTTCAGGCTGGGGTTCAGTCGTGCGTGATCTTGGCTCACTGCAGCCTCGACATTCTGAGCTCAGGCAATCCTCTGGCTAATTTAATTTTTTTTAGAGAGAGACAGGGTCTCAACTATGTCTCCCAGGCTGGTCTTGAGCTCCTGAGCTCATGCTCCCAAAGGGCTGGGATTATAGGTGTGAGCCACCGTGCCCAGTGTCCCCTACCCTGAAGGCTATAACTGTCGGAAAATAATTGGCATTGGGGAGGATGTGGAGAAACTGGAATCTTCATGTGTTGCTAGTGGGGCTGGAAAGTGGGGCAGCCACTGTGGAAAACAGTTTTGCAGCTCTTCAATAAATGAAAATAGTTTACCCTACGACCCAGCAATTCCACTCCTAGGTGTATACCTAAGAGCAATGGAAACTCACGTCCACAAAACACTTGGGCACGGATGTTCCTAGCAAGTGCCAGAGTGCTGCTTGGCTTTGCCTGTGGCCACTGCGGACAGTGCTGCTAAAACAGCACAGGTGTCCAGCAGCTGCTGATCAAGGGGACAAAATCTTTACATACTGGAGTCTCATTCAGCCGTAAGAGGGACTTACACGCTGTGGCATGGACGAACCTTGAGAACGTTACACGAAGTCAAAGCAGCCAGACACAAAAGACCATGCAGCGTGTGATTCCATTTATATGAAATGTCCAGAACAGGCGAATCCATAGAGACAGAAAGCAGTGAGTGGTGGCCAGGGCCGGGCGAGGGGAATGGGGAGGGGCTGCCAGTGGGGGCGGGGCTTCTACTGCGGTGGTGAAATGTTCTGGTGGTGGTTGCCCAACTAGAAACTACTTTGAGTTTTATCTCGAAACTGGAAAGAAACAAACAGAGCAGGCGGTGGTCCTGGGCCCGCGGTGCTCTCTGCAGGCTGCTTCTCTTCTGCCCCCACCCCCACCCCACACATTCCCAGCCAGGTCACTGCAGCCCCAGCCCACCCTCCCCAGAAGCGCTCATTTCTTCTTCCCTTTGAGCCTCCCGAAGTCAGCAGCGGCCACCTGCTGAGAGCTGGACTAGGGCCTGCTTACCTTCTGGGAGAATTCGTAGCAGTGCCAACAGCTGATTGAGGGGACGGCCCAGAGCTACCTCCCTCACCTCTCCTTCCTGTAAACTTTGGCGTCCCCCCACCCACCTCTCCCCGCCCCAGCCTGCCACTGCCAAGGAGCTCTGAGGACAGGGTCCAGGTCTGGCTAGAGGACTCACTGGGGAGCCACCTCCTGGGAGTCGGTGGCCTTGGGGCAAATGATCGCCAATCACTCTTCTGCCGCAACTGCTGGGAAAGACAGGTCCCTTTGGGAAGTGGAGCAGGCAGCAGTCACGGCTGGGGCTGGGGTGGAGACAGGTGGCGCATGGCACCTCCGCTGGGAGCAGGCCCCTGAGACCCTTCCTGCGCACACAGGCGCCTGTTCTGGCCCGCAGGCAGCTTGCTCACGTGACTGGAGCCCAGCCCCGGCTCCAGGCTGCACGCTTGTCTTTTGCATCCTCCTTGCCCCGCCCTCCCTTCTTTCCGCTCCGTCCTCAGTGTCCTGGGCCAGGCCCTGGCAGTGACCAGCTCGGGACTGTGGAGACAGCAGAGAGGCAGGAAGAGCTCCCTTCTCTCCACTGTTGGTGGCCAGATGTTGAGATTCCAGATGTGATCAGTTTGAAAAAACAAAGTAAAAAGATTCTGAGGGTAAAAGTCACTGTTGAAAGTCTGTGCCGTGGGAGGAGCACTCGGGCAGAGGGAGGAGGGTGAGGGGTTTGCTTTTCTTCGCTTTGCCCCCATGGTGGACACTTGGTGAGGCCCCAGCGGGAATCTGGGCCTGTGCTCGTGAAGGCCTGCCGTCCTGGGCGCCTCTGGCAGTTCTGCTGGGGCTACTGCAGGACACTGGGCAGCTCCAGGCAGGACCTGAGGTCAGAGCCCATGTGACTGCCCCGGGATCGGTCTCCCAGCCAGACATCTCTTTCTGCCTCTTGGTGGGTTCAAGGCTGTGTCTGGTTAAATGGTTGTTTCCAGAAGGACGTTGTCTGTCCAGATGAACTGAGTAAGTATGAAAATCCCTCTGGAACTTGCTCTAGGGCAGATCGTTCTTGGCTGAGGTGCACCTGGCGGTTGCTTCCGTGTAATTCTCCTTCCTCGGGAATGCAGAGAGCGGCATGCGCTCCCCACCTCGGCCCTGGAGTCTCCCCAGCAAACATCTCTCTCTTGTTCTCTGCCCACGGTTTAGGTTGCACGATGGGAACACAAGACCCGCAAGCTGAGCAGGGCCTTTGGGTCCCCCTACCTGGCCTGCTACTTCCTGAGCATCACCATTCTGCTCCTGAACATCCTGCGCTCACACTGGTAAGCACGGCCCTCTCCCTGGGGAGCCCAACCCCTGGGCTAGCGGGAGGGCTGCTGCTGGTGGTCCCTTATCCCTCACCATGCGGGAGCCTCAAGTCTGAGCATGCAGGGGTCCACTCTCAAAGCCACCTGGCACAGTGAGCCACCTTACCCCTCCTGGCCATTTAGACTCCAGCCAGCCGAGGAGCTCCAATGACCTCAGGAACGGGGGGATGTGATGTGGGACAAGGGACAATGCCTGGATGGTCCCAAGGTCACATCCCGACTTCTGCTGTGCAGCCAAAGCCATTTTAGGAGTCCCCTACAGGAAGTGCACGGTCAGAAGGCAGATGCCGGGTTGGGAGCCCTCAGGGTTCAGGGCTGATCGTCTCTCCAGGTTAGGCTTGAAAGCTTCTTTGAGGCTGGGCTCGGTGGCTTACACCTGTAATCCTATCACTTTGGGAGGCCGAGGTGGGCGGATCATCTGAGGTCAGAAGTTTGAGACCACCCTGGCCAACATGGCGAAACCCTGTCTGTACTAAAAATACAAAAATTAGCTGGGCATGGTGGTGTGTGCCTGTATTCCCAGCTACCTGGGAGGCTGAGGCAGGAGAATTACTTGAACCTGGCAAGCAGAGGTTGCAGTGAGCTGAGATTGCACCACTGCACTCCAGGCTGGGCAACAGGGCGAGACTATCTCAAATTTAAAAAAAAAAAAAAGCTTCCTTGCCCATCTCTGGAGTTGGGGCAGACACCTTCCTGCCGTCAAATGACAGTCAGAACAGAGGAGCTGGAAGTAGATGATGAGGCACAGCCCACTGCACTTGGGAGGAAATTTGTCTGCCCAGACACCAGGCTGGACACGGCCCTCCTGCGTGGAATGTGATGGCCGCAGGCGACCTGGAGATGCGGGCTGTGCCGGGCAGCTGGCCTCATCTCTGGGCCCCTGGTCTCACCTCCCACAGTGACCTGAGAATCATTGCACATGGCCGCTCATGGACTAAACGTGGACCACATGGTTCCCGAAAAAATGAGAAACTAACTGCGCCAGTTTTGACTTGTTGGGACAGACCAGAAAGCCTGTGTGTGACTGGCCACACCCCACGTGGAGCACTCACTGGGGCCGAGGCTCAGCTCCGCTCCTTTGGACAGGGCACGTGCAGCCTTGCTCTCCCCGCTGCCCTTGGCCCCATCTCCCCCGGACCAGCCTGGCCTGCAGCCACTGGGTGCACTCAGGAAGGGGCCAGCAGATGCTCCATGCCAGCACGTGCGGAGCTGGACCAGGCCTAGCTGGTGGCCAGGCCCCTCACACACTCACTAAGCGTGGCCCAGGCCTTCCCCCTCCGTGGCCAGGCACCCTTGCTGCCTTCCCATCATCATCGTGCGCTTGGCCTTCCGGTGGATGAGCAGCGTGGTCAGGGTCCCACTGAGCTCAGCCATCTGCACTGGACCCCTGGCTCCCGGCCTTTGCTTCTTGGCCCTTTGTCTGTAGGCCTGGATGGGTATCCCAGGGTTGTGGTCCTCAGAGGGGTGGGTCCCCTAGCACCTGCCCTGGGTTGAATGATATGAAGAGGCTTCCCCAGAGAGGCCTTTTCACCTCTCGGAGGGCAAGGAGCTTGGCCCGTGTCCCCGCCTCAGGGCTGTGGGTCTGCATAGCCTGCGTGCCGACAAGCTCCTTGGCTCCCCGGCCCCGGGGAGTATGTTCATATTCGTAGACTTCAGGTAGAGAAGAGTCCCATTGTGCAGATGGAGGAAGCGAGGCTTGGCAAGAAGCAATGGTTGGCCTGAGGCTTTACAGCTCAGGAAGCCCAGACAAGCAAGGGTGGGAGAACAGGCAGCCTCCAGCTCTGTGATGGCTTGGGGAGAAAAGACTCCATTCATTTAGGCCAGAGGAACCTGTCAGGCACTGGCACCACCCAGGCTGGGTTCATGGGCATGAGATGTCAGGGGACGGGAGATGGGCCTCTCTCCCACCCCTGCTGTCTCCTGGGCCCCTGGCAAAGTGTCCCTCCTTACTGGGATGGGGCTCTGGCTGCATCGGCAGGACCGTGGGGGACTGTGCCTTCTAGACCCCAGGCATCCGCACTCCCCGCCAGCCGGGAGGGAGGGGGCTGGCACTGTCGGACTGAACTGCTTGGAGCTTGGAGCCCCCCACAGGAACAGGGAGGTGGAGGACAGGCAGAGGGCTGGAGAGGGTTGAGACTCAGCCCAGGGCTGGCACCCTGAGCTGATCCACCCCCACCCCCACTCCCCAGAGCATGCCGGGGCCACTATCAGGGCCACACAAAGCAGGAGGAGTGGGTTGGAGCCCACAGCCCTCACGGCTCCAGGGACAGCTAGGCCAGGCCAGGTGACTGCCCGGAAATACTGGCCAGTGCCACAAGGCAGCTGCCTCGACCAAGCCCCTCCTGCCAGCCGTGCCCCTGGGAGTTGCTCTGAGCCTTTGCTGAGTTCTCACTTCCTGCCAAATCCCATCTTTCGCTAGAAACCCCGAGGCTTCCTTGAGCCCTTCCCATCACCTCGCTGCTGGTCCAGCAGCCCAGCCTGTGATCTACCTGACCCTGGAGGTCCGCCCCTGTCATCTACCCCTTTTCAAGGCAGAGAGTAGAGGGCGGTGGCAGGGGCCATCCTCCCTCCTCCAGGCCCCAGCCCAGCGCTGTGTGTACCTAGGAGACCAGAGGACAGGCCCACCCACAGCCCAGCTCCAGGCGTGTAGACAGCAGCAAAGCACTGTCTGGTTTATTCTGGGAACTTAGGCCCTGGGTGTCTTCCTGGGGTAGCTGGAGGAAGTCAGTTTCCTACAGATGGTGGCTCCCAGCTTTCCCTCCGCTCCCGTGTGATGGCACAGCCAGGCTGAGAAGCTGCATCCTGGCCTCGCTGTGTGGCCGTCAATCAGGAATCTTCCTCGACTTGGCGGTGCTCCCAGGCTGGGCTAGGAGGCACCTGGAGGGGCAGGGTGGTACCTGGAAGGTGGTCTGGGTGGGTGGGGTGTAGGCAGGGTCCTGGCTAAAGAAATGTTGTGACCGAGGCCAGGAGGAGTGAGCCGGCTCTTCAGATGGCTGGGTGGGGCCTGTGGGGCCTCGGAGAGGGTGGCCCCCACTCACAGGCTGGGCAGCAGGGGCAGGGCAGGTGGGGACACACCTCAGTGCTCTGTGCACTAGAGGCCATGGGGCAGGTGCGACCCTGTGGGATTCTGGACTTACCCCAGAGCCCATCTCCCCAAGGAAAGTCTGTTTTCAGAAACTCCCTGATGGTTCTGAGGCCAGGCTCTCGGGCACTGTGGCCCTATGTCCCGGTGGCCACATGTCCTGATCACTGCTGCATCCCAGTGCCTGGCCAGACCTGCTCCAGGTGGAGTGACTGCATGAAGGAGGGAGGGCATGGAGCCGATGGGACAGTTTGCTTCCAACGGAGAGATGGAAGGCTGGACGTGTGCAAAGTCCCATGACAGAAAAAAGCGACTCCTCCCGTCTTGGCAGAACAGGCCAGGATTTTTAAAGAGCCAAATTTTAAAGAGTCTGTGGACTGGAAAGCAAAGCGTACTAGTTTCCTTCTGCTGTGTAACAAATTCCCACAAACTTAGCGGCTCAAACTACACAAACTTATTACATGACAGTTTCCATGGCCAGGAGGCTGGATGGGGGTGGGGTCTTTGCTCAGGGACCCCCCAGGCTGGAATCCAGGTGCCTGCCGGGTGTGAGCTCACCCGAGGCCGGGTCCTCCATGCTTTCGGGTCTCGGGCAGGATGCAGGTCTTTGAGGCGCAGCTCCTGGTGGCCTCCCCGCCGCTCAGCAGGCAGCTCCGCAGCTTCGGCTTCGGGTCTCTCTGGCTTCTAGACCCTTTGGGAAAGGCCTACCCCAGGCCACCTCCCTTTTGATTCACTCAAGGCCAACTGATTAGGTCCTGAATTCCATTTGTGAAATCCCCTCATCAGAGAGATTCCCACAGAGCAGGTGCCTGGGGCAGCGGTGGGGGCGGGGTCCATTCCAGCAACAGGACAGTAAGACAGGGTGTAGGGGCAGGGTGTCAGGGCCCAGTTAGGACAGGGAACCCAGTGTAGGCTTTCCTGGGCATAAGGGGGCCCAGCTGCTGTGAAGGGAGGAGGGACAGGGGCTGAAAGAGTGGGTTCCAGGCACTGGTAGGGCAGGCCAGGCCGGCGGCTGAGGGGCGACAGCTGGGAAGGCAGGGAGAGGCACCCTACCCGTCCCCAAAGCACACCCGGCCAGGAAGTCTGGGAGGAGGGGGAGTGTCAGCCAGGACTCCCAGGTGGGAGGGGCCCTGGGAGACAGTGCTGGCCTTGGCCTGCCCTTGAGGCTTGAGCCTGCCCCACTGTTTACAGGTCATGATGAGGCGGGAGAGCCTACCATCTGTTTCCCTGTTTGTAGAACAAGACAGACTATCCCTCAGCTATTGATGGGTTTTGGAAACACTTTGGAAAGGTGACATGTGATTCAAATGCTCAGAATTAGTGCAGCGTCAAAGCCCTAAATTCAAGTCCCTTGATGATTTCGGGGTTGCATAGATGAACATTTTTTAATATGCCTTGGAAAAGAAATGAGCCCTTCAGACAACTCATTTCATGGCTAGCCTGGTTTAGCTGAGACAGAGTGGAAACAGCGGGTCACTCCAAGCCTGGGGTGAAGGACGTGGAGTAGCCGGCACTCAGGCCACACTCGGATATAGACAGTGTTGGGGAGGTGCCCCAGAATGTCCAGAATCAGGGAAGTGTTTCTGGTCGGCAGCAGACAGAAACGGGACAGGCCTGTGCTGGGCGGGGCCCTGTGCCTGTGGCCTGTGGCCTAGAGTGTGGCCCGTGACCTAGAGTATGGCCCGGGACTGCCAGCTAGGGGCAGAGTGGGGACACTGAGGGCAGCGATGCCCCCTCCCCACCCCAGCGTTTCCGGGATTTTATGGGAGCAGAGTGCAGACAGCCTCAAATCACATTAATGACCGAAGATTCAATCCAGGTCTTAAAAATAGAACCCAAGGCAAATGAATGAGTCTCCCTCCCCCACCCCCAGTGCGGAATACTTCCAAGGGAAATTGCGTCCTGTTACCTCATTCTGTTAGGGAGCTTGTGGTCACAGAGCTATTCATCCATCCACTAATTTTCCCTGTGGAATGGACGGACTGTGCTTTCCTGGCTTAATGAAGGAGCTACAACAGTGTTGATCGCCTAATTGGGGTCGTGCAACTCCAGTAAGCCTGGAATCTGGAATCTGGAATGAGTGTATTTGGGTAAAAGGAGCCACCTGATGAGGACGGCAGGCAGGGAGCCCAGCCCGGTTCCTCTGCTGACTGAGTGAATGACCCACAGAGCACTGTGCCGGGAGTCAGCCCAGGCTGTCATCTCAGAGAAGGGAAAGGAAGGGGCCCAGGACTGGGGCCCCAGGCGGGGGAGCAGCTCAGGGGCTGGGTGTCAGGTCTGGGGCTGATCTGGGGCCTCTCCCACCTGCTCCCTGGCCCCAGATCTGCCCTTCATCAGGAATCTGCTTCCAAACAGATCTGATTTTCCTACTGAGCCACGCCCCCAGGTAACCTGGGCCCTGAACGCATGGGGCTTCAGGCTGGGCCCCACCAGAGGGATGAGGTTCCCTTTTATCTGCTGCCTGCTTGTGTGATGCAGATGAATTCTGGCAGAGGAACCCTGAGCATGGGGCATGGACCCAGACCCTGGCTTAGGTCTCCACAGGAGCGGGTAAGAGCGACAGGGTCTCCCGCCAGAGTGACCCTCCAGCGTCCTCGGGCCCAACCTCAGCGCCCACCCGCTATGGCAGCGCACTGACGGGTCTCCCTGGTTCTGGATTTTCCACAGCAGGCAGAGTGCATTTCCAACCTCACCGGGCTGAGGCCTCCACCTGGCAGGCTCCTTCAAGCCTTCCTTGCTGCACGCCCTGCCCCAGACTCTAAGGCACGCCGACCTGCTATTTCCTCTTTCTGGAATGCTCTCCCCTGTCTGTTTTCTGGTCCCCACTGCAGTGGCAGCCAAGGAGCCAGATGCCTGCAGAGGAGCCATGCTCCTGAGCAGAGCCGGGACCCTTCCTTTCCCTCCCACTCACCGTCTGCAGGCAGGAGAGTGGAGGGTGCCAGGCAGGGGAGGTGTGCCTGGCTCATGGCACCACACTGGGTGTGCGTGTGGCCATCTGACTCCATGGGCAGCCTGTGACCCTGAGCCAATCCCAGAGGCTCGGCCTGGAGCTGCAGGGTAACCCTGAGCCCCGGCAAGAGCAGGATTGGGGCAGGGCACTGGTGGGTGGAGAGCTGGGGGTGTGGGCAGCGTGCCCTGACACCCAGATGCCGCTGTTTGACAGGTCAGTGTGCCTGTCTCTGCCGCTGGGTCCTGGTGGCTTTGTCCACAGACCTTTCTCCCTTTCTCCCCGGCTCCTTCTCTGCTCTGGGGGATAGGGGGAGGAGGGAGGAGCAGCTGCTGCTTCTCTCCAGTGGATGAATGTGTGCTGGGGTGGGGGGTGGGGTACTCAGGGAAGGAGGGGCAGCTTCTGTTCCCCAAGAGCTCCCAGTCTAGCTGGAGGAAGGAGTTCCAGGGAAACTTCGAAGCATAAAGACTTGTCTGGATGTCCTTAGCTCAGCATAAGGAGTTTCACAACAATCTGAATTTACCAATGGATGGAATGAGTGGATAAATATGGGAATTCGATCTGCTTGAACGCCTGGCAAACAAAGATACTTCATGGCAGATGGATGGATGGTTCCATTCACTGATGGATGTATAGATGGACAGACGGATGGATGTGTGGGTGCACAGAGGATAGACTGACGGATGGAAGGATGGGCGGGTGGGTGGATGCCGTCTGTAGACTGGGTGTCAGGCGTTGCCCTGCGTGAGGCAGCAGAGCTCCATGTCGCTTCTGTGTTGTGATTATGGCGAGCATGGGAAGTGCACATTGGGTCACACATATCTGTGCTCCCACACACACCCTTTCCTGTGAAAGTGCCTCTCACCTGGCACCCAGGGCTCCCTTCCCAGCAGCGTCCACTCCCTTGTGATGACCAAAAGGGGGTGACTATGACAGCAGCCGGTCTAGAGGCTCAGGTCCTCCAGTTGGCGCCAGTGGACTGAAGGCCTGGTGCATCACCGCATGCCCAGCCCCTGTGCCCTGCCTGCACCAGGCCTGCAGTCCACTGGAGCCAACTGGAGGACCTGAGCCTCTAGACCCACTGCTGTCATAGTCACCCCCTGTTGGTCATCCCATTGCTTTTTTTTCTTTGAGACTGAATCTCACTCTATTGCCCAGGTTGGAGTGCAGTGGTGGGATCTCAGCTCACGGCAACCTCCGCCTCCTGGGTTCAAGCGATTCTCCTGCCCCAGCCTCCCGAGTAGCTGGGATTACAGGCACCCGCCATCATGCCCAGCTAATTTTTGTATTTTTAGTAGAGATGGGGTTTCACCATGTTGGCCAGGCTGGTCTCAAACTCCTGACCTCAAGTGATCTGCCCACCTTGGCCTCCCAAAATGTTGGGATTAGAGGCGTGAGCCACTGCACCTGGCCCCCACTACCATTTAATAAGGCCTTCGGTGTTTTGGCCCCAAAGGAAGCCTAGTGGGGGAGTTCCGGTGTGGAAGAGGATATCAATGGCCCCCAACATGCCTCTAAATGCAAGTTAACCCACCCAGGATGTGGTCAGGCCTGCAGGGGCTGTGGAAGCTGAATCCACAGCACAGAGCACGCTCCAGGCCTCGGGGCACTGAGTCTGTTGGGGAATGGGACACCAAGAGCTGCCCTGCAGCCTGGCACCTGTGACTTTCTCAGCCTCACTTTCCTCCATGGTGTGAGCTGCTCATGGGGCAGGATGAGCACTGGCAGGTGGTGGCCTTTGGGCTGTGCCCAGCCTGCTCACATGCAGGTCTAAAGTGGAGTTCATGAATTGTCTATTTCTAAAAATTAGGATATTTCACATACGAGTCAGGATTTCTGGCTTCTCTTGAAAAAATTAAAAATCTGGTAGTCCTGGGCCCCTCCCTGCTCCCGTCCCCTCCCTCCCAGGTGGACCAGGCCCTAGCTGCTGTCTGCTCCACTCACTCTGGTGCCTGCCTGGCCTAGCAGCCCTGGGCTGGCTACTCTCTGAGGGTCCCTGGGGAGGGGGCGAGAAGGTGAGTTTGGCCTCCTCCTGGGCCGTGACATCGTCCCTGGCCTGACATCCTCCCTCTCTGTCCCATGCCCACAGCTTCATGCAGGCCATGATGAGCCAGCCCAAGATGGAGAGCCTGGACACCCCCGCGGCCCGCTGCCTCGGCCTCGCGCTCCTGGGAGTGGGCGTCGTGCTTGTGCTCTCCAGCTTCTTTGCACTGGGGTTCACTGGAACCTTCCTAGGTAAGAGGCTGGGGTGACCCTGTGCAGGCCTGCAGGAGTCCCAGGGAGGAGCAGGGTGAGGTGGCTGCCACCCTGCTGTCTGTGACATCGGTGGGAGTACTGGGGCCCCCACTCCATCGGGGCATCCTCCCTCCTCCGTGATTAGCTCGGGAGGCTGGGCTCCAGCAGCTCCTCTTAGCCCAGGGTGCTGAGTGGCTGCCTCCTGGGAGTCAAGACAGCTCCTGCTCTTCTCTCCAGCTAATGAGGATGCACTAAATGCCCGTTCTGCGGCCCAGGCCGGTGCCGGACTCCTTGAGTCCAGCTCTGGCCCCAGCTCCCCCTTGCTGAAGGCCTTCGGGCCCCGTGGCACCGAAGGCTAAGGTGCTGGTGGTGAGTCGGCTACCTCCACGGCATCTCCGGCTCTGCCTTGGGCAGCTCCCGGCACGCGTGGCTCTCAGGCCAGGCAGGATTGCGGTTTGTGCCGTGTTTGGCAGCGTGCAGGGCTGGAATAGGTCTGGGAGGGGTGAGGGGTGGAGGGACCTTATCCTTTCCCCGTTCCCCTCTGCCTGTGGCTGAGGTGCTTTCAGGCTGTGAGCCCAGTGCTGGCCTGGCCAGACGCCCACCGACCCTCATGATGACAGCAACTTCCAGCTCCTCAGAAGCTGGGAAAGAAAAGCAGTCATGGGAAAGCTGGGGGGCAGGGGTGGGGGACAAGAGGGGGCCTTCAGAACCGGGAAGGAGAGAAGGAGGCAGCCCTGTCCAAAGGGAACCCCTCCCAGCGAGCAGGGAGTTGGCCCAGCTAGCCACGGTGCCCCGGGTCCACCAGGGTGGGGAGGCCCACGTCTTCCTCTCCATCAGCCGTGGCCTGTGCTGGAGCTCGGCAGGTCACTCGGCTTCAGTGGCCTTGTGGCCTCGTGGGACCAGCGGTGGCCTAAGGACCTCCCAGGCCTGCCTGCCATCCTCATCCCTAGATGCCGGCTGCAGCTTCTTGGGCCCAGCCCTGAGGGCACCATGGGCTGTCACAGGCGCTTGAAGCTCTCCAGGAGCCTGCGCCCGGCAGCAGGGTCCCCCGAGGGAGGAAGTGGCGTCTGTGGGTGCAGCATTCTGGATTGCCCATGGCCAGGCCTCAGTGGGACTGTGGGGGTCACCTCCAGGAGGTTCAGTGCTTTCTGCTCAGGCAGGAGCTATAGGGAGTTTGGTCCAGGCAGAGGGCGGCAGCCAGGGGCATCTGGATCTGCCAGGCAGGGGCAGGTGCGGGCAGGTGGGGAAGAGGAAAAGGCCTTGGTGCATGGAGAAGGAGGTTGAGGGCAGAGTGGCGGGTGGCTGGAGAGAGGGGGGCAGCTGGACTGGCCACACAGGCGCTGTGGGTCGGGATAGGGCTGGAGGGTGAGCCGAGGCCCCAAAGACCATGCAAGGGGCTGAGGCTCCATCCCCAGAGAGGTGGGAGCCATAGGGGCGTCCCAGCAAGGAAGAGGTTGGACTGATGGAGCTGGGATCAGAGGTGGGGCTCAGGAGGAGCTGTGCAGGGCGGAGAGAGCCACACGGGGAGGCGGCTCCGAGCTGTGCAGTCAGGTCCTGTGGGAGGGCAGCGGCAGGGAGTGGCCAGGGCTCCGGTGGGTCTGGGCAGGGAAGGCTACAGGCAGCGCAGGGAGAGCCAGGGTGGCGGGCAGAGCTCCTCGGCAGTGAAGAGCCAGCTGGGGGGTCCCTGGACAGTCAGAGGGAGGGAAGGAGCCTACGAACACCAGTGGCCACAGCCTCCTGGCTGCCCTGCCAGCAGACATGGCCTAGAAACCCCGGGGCCAGCAGCGCGGGATGTCGGCAAAGGTGGTCACTTCCCACTGTGACTCAGCCGGAACTGGGTTTCTGTGCCATCCACCCACACCCTGCTGCCCCACTTCCTGCTTCCCGGGAAGAAAGAACTTTTCAGTGGTCCTGGGCCCTGCCTCGTGTCCCCAGATGGTGACGCAGCTCCTGGAGCCTCCTGCCTGTGCTGCCCATTGTCGGGCAGCTGCCCTACTTCCTGCCTCGGATGGAGCTCCATTGTCCTCCTGGAGGAGAGACAAATGAGGGGTTTCTGGGGACAGCAGGCTGGGAGGGACGAAGCCGCACCCTTTATGGAGCGGTTACTCTGTGTCCCGTGGGACTGCCCTGTGTGGGCCTGGGACAGACACTGTGACTGTGATCCCAGTGCCACCTTATGGCTCAGAGCAGCCCTGCCAGGGGACGCCTTGTGGCCGTGCGGCTGACGGGTGCATGGCTGGCCTGTCTGGAACTGGCTGCCTGATAGCCACCCTCTCTCCACTGGGTCTAGCTCCTCTGGGTCCCTGGGCGGGAAAACTATTACCAGGGCTGACCTGCTAGAGTGACGGGAGGTGTGCCATGGCCAGGCCCTGGTGCCAGAGCCACATAGCCTGGGGTGTGGAGCAGAGCAGCCCTTAGCAACCAGCTGAGGCCCCCAGGGGGCAAGGAACTCACCAGATCCAGGAGTAGCAGGAGGTAGGACAGGAGGAGGAAGGTAAAGAGGCAACAGGAGCAGAGAGAGAAGGGCCCGGGGAGGAACGGACGGAGCTGTCTACGGAGAGCAGGGAAAGGCACTGCAAGGGAGGGAACAGCATGTGCAGAGCCAAGAAGACAGGAAGGCCAGCGTGGCTGGGCCAGGGCATGCAAGAAGAGGAGGAGTGGGGCAGGGTGGCGCTCAGCCCCTCAGTCCTTGGCCCCGCGCCCTCTGCTGTCCACGTGCCTGTTGGGTCCCTCTGACTGCCCACTGTTGAAGCCCTGGAGTCTCCTGGGAGGCAGGGCCCTGTCTCACCTGTGGGTCCGCCACAGCCTGCCCTGGGGCCTCCCTCAGTGATGGCGTGGCCAGGGCTGTCCACAGCCCAGGGACCCTGCCTTGCCTCATCCACAGGTGATTACTTCGGGATCCTCAAGGAGGCGAGAGTGACTGTGTTCCCCTTCAGCGTCCTGGACAACCCCATGTACTGGGGAAGCACAGCCAACTACCTGGGCTGGGCCGTCCTGTGAGTACCTGGTTCGCCGCCCCTTTGCCCTCCTGGCCGCTGTTGAGGCCTCGGGGGCCGGGGCCCCTGCAGAGAGTGAAAGGAAGAGCCTGGGACGAACATCATTTGCGGGGGCCTAGGGCACCCTGGGTCTCCCTTTCTCAGAAGCGTCTTATCTATGGTAACAGAAAGAACGCCCCAGAACAGGTGGCCGGCTTCCCCAGGAGGGCTGGAGTGCGGAGGCCCCAGGTCACAGCCGCTCAGCTCCGCTCCTGCCGCGCAGAACAGCCACAGACTCAGAACACGGATTCACGGGCTCGGCGGCAGCCCAGCTCCACTTACAGACACCGGGGCCTCGATTTCAATTCATTTTCATGTGTCACGAAACATTCTTTTGATCCTTTTGCTTTTAACTGTTTAAAAATGTAACAGGCGTTCTTGGCTCGTAGGCCGTAGTTTGCGGACCCCTGTGCTGGGGCATCAGGGCTGGGACCACCCGGGCCATCTGCTACTCCCCGCAGGAGGGGGCGGCCAGAGCCACCAGAGCCCATCTCACCCACAGCTGACAGAACTCCCTGTGCCCCCATAGCCTCTGCCCATGTGGCAGATACCCCTTCCCACAGAAGGGGCCCCATGCTGAGGGAGGCCTAGACCCGCCGTCGGCCTCAGCTAGCTACAGGCACTGACAAGATGAGGGGACGTGCCCCCGGGGCGGTCAGAGAGCCTGCGGTCAAGGACGGCGCAGCGGGAGCTGCCCTGGGCTTCACACCCCGCCCCTGCCCGGGCCCCCCCCCCCCCCCCCCCCCCGGGCCCCCCCCCCCCCCTGGCAGTTCTAGTTTAGCCATTTTCTTCCATAGAAGGTTTTTTTGGCAGAACATGTTCCATTGCTTTTATTTAACAGTTGAAAACCACTGGCCTAGAATGCTGCAGGTGCTCCCCAGGACCAGAAGGGCTTCAGGACCCCGAAGGAGTGCCAGGCCAGGGCTCCAGCAGATGCACAAGCCGCCTCCCCAGGCCGTCAGCCACATGGTGTGCCGGGGGTTGGCAGCAATGGCCCAGGAGCTCATTAGAGATGAGCCCTTACCTGGCCAGACGCTGACCCAGCAGGGACCCCTGCAGGCCTCCCATGGCCCGTCTGTCTCTCACCTGCCAGGGCCTCAGAGATGGGCCTGCAGGTGTCTGAGCTCCCCGGCATGTAGGACCCCGGCAGGCCCATGTGGACTGAAGGACCCCAAAGCAGTAAACAGTGAATGTCAGGGGCAAGACTTTCTTCCTGGCTCCCCGCCCTCAGCTCTGGGACTGCAGCAGCTGGGGTTGGAGACAGCAGAGGCTAGAAGGAGGGCTGTGGGTCTGGCTGGACCCACTCTGCCCCCACCCCACGTCCAGGCCAGGCAGTTCCCAGGGACACCGCCCGCCTGCCTTCTGGCCTGGCCCCTCTGCCCGAACTCAGGCAGTGTGTTTCTGAGGCCCAGACCGTGTGCACCCAGGCTCCCCCACCATGGAGCACCCCCACTGGGGCCACAGGATGAGCCCAAACTCAAACACATCCCCCCACCCAGGTCATCCCTGCAGTCTTAGGGTTCCTCTCCTCTGTGTGTGCACACACATGTGTGTTTGCACTTACACGCTGTTCCTTCGCCTGGAACCCTCCCACTTATGCCCCTTCCAAACCCCATGTGAGGTGTCCCCTCCTCCAGGAAGCCCTTCCTGACTGTCCCCCCCCCATACCTCCCCATTGACTTAGTTTCCCCAGCAGTGCCTTGTGCGCCAGAGTGACAATCACCCTTGGGCTTAGGGCTGCCAGGCCAGGGCTCTGGGGGATGCACAAGCCGCCTCCCGAGGCCGTCAGCCACACGGTGTGCTGGGGGATGGCAGCAATGGCCCAGGAGCTCATTAGAAATGAGCCATTACCTGGCCAGACGCTGACCCAGCAGGGACCCCCACAGGCCTCCCATGGCCCGTCTGTCTCTCACCTGCCAGGGCCCCAGAGATGGGCCTGCAGGTGTCTGAGCTCCCCGGCATGTAGGACCCTGGCAGTCCGGTGTGGTGGCGAGCCATTGCCAGGGGACAGATGGCAGAGGCGGTGGCTGGGCTGTGAGGGGCAGGGGGCCTCCTGCTTCATGTTGTGCAAGAGGGGGCTCCTGTCCCCCTTGGTACCCACAGTGGGGTTGCTGCTGGATGCCAGGCCTGGAGCTGGAACCTGGGCTTGGATCTCTGCTGTCCTTATGTCTGCCCTGCCTCCTGCAGCTCCCAGTCAGGCAGACCAGTGTGAGGTCCGGGGGTGAACGGCAGTGGGCAGGGCAGAGGGTCCCTGCAGGGGCCACAGGTGTCCTCCAGCCCTCACCTTGGTCCAGCCCTGCCTGGGGCTCTTCTGATGGTTTGGCTGGGGAGGGGGCAGCTTGGCACAGGCGTAGCCAAGGAGGGCACAGCCCCCTGGCCCAGGCCTGCCCATGTCGCCTCTGTGCCAGCAAGGTACCTCCTTCCCTCCCTCCCTCCCTCCCTCCTTCCTCCCCGGCAGCAGCCCAGTGCCTGCGGGAGCTGTGGGATCAGAGGTAACTATAGAAATAGATTGGGGGACAGCTTGACGGCAGCTATTTCTGGAAACCCAAGGCAGCTGCGCCCGGGCTCTGCGCTGCCGTCACTGACGAGCTGCCGCTGCTCACTGGTGTGGTGGGGTCAGGAGCTGGTCACCAGCAGAGAGCCCCCCACAGTGCTCCGACCAGCCTTGGGCCTACTGTACATTCGGTATGGGGCCTCCCGTCTTCTGGGCTGGGGCGACTAGGGGCCTCTGAGTGTGGGACTGCTATCCCACCACCCAGGAGAGCCCAAGTCGGGCTGGGTGTTGAGGGCTGGGTGGGGCGGCAGCCTAAGCCCCTCCCCTACAGCCAGCTCCTCCCAGGGCGTGGCCATGGGCTGCACCTGTGGCTGGAGGTTGGGGCTCAGGGTGGACCCAAACTGGCTTTGGGGGGCCCTGGACCCATTTCTAGAAAACAGCCTTCATTCCTCAGAGCATGGTTTCTGGGGGCAGGGGAGCATTTGCTGTCCCAGAACCTCCTTCTGAGCTAGAATGAAGTCCTAGCCACTGGGACTCTTCTCCCTGGGGCTGGAGACCCAGGCCCGACAGGCAGACAAGGATGGCAAATGGATTAGGACAGAGAACATGGAGACCCTGGTCCTGGCACAAAAGCCAGACTTGGGGCCAGTGGCCGTGGCTCATGCCTGTAATCCCAGCACTTTGGGAGGCCAAGGCGGGTGGATCACGAGGTCAGGAAATTGAGACCATCCTGGCTAACATGGTGAAACTCCTCCGTCTCTACTAAAAATTCAAAAACTTAGCCAGGCGTGGTGGGGGCCTATAATCCCAGCTACTCGGGAGGCTGAGGCAGGAGAATTGCTTGAACCCGGAGGCAGAGGTTGCTGTGAGCCGAGATGGCTCTGCTGCCTGGCAACTGAGCAAGACTCGATCTCAAAAAAAAAAAAAAAAGAAAAAAAAAAAAAGCCAGACTCAGGAAGGGGCAGCGCTGCCTGGGCTCAGTTGGCCCAAGTGGCTCCAGTGTTGGCTGGAGGACCTGGGTCACAGCAAGAAAGGCCAGCCTGGGCAGGTGGGCGGTGGCCCTGGGAGACCCTGGCTCTAGCCAGGCCTGACCTGCCTCCGTCCCTGCAGGCACGCCAGCCCCACGGGCCTGCTGCTGACGGTGCTGGTGGCCCTGACCTACATGGTGGCCCTCCTGTACGAAGAGTGAGTAGGGGCTGTGGCGGGTGGGGGTGTGGCTGCCCGACTGGCCCTGTCTCTCCCTCTAGAACCTTTCCCCATGGCCAGGGCAGGCTCAGGGCAGGCCGTTGCCAGCCAGACCACTCCAGGGGTCCCAGGTCAGAGCAGCCACGGTGGGGCCTGTGGGACCCAACAGGCAGCCGGATGGTCTCCCCCCCCTCCTGCTCTCTGAATGTTCCAAGCCAGTTTGCCCCGTCGGCTCTGGGGAATGAAGGGGGTTCTGGTCCCCGCTGGACACCCTCAAGCTGGTGGAAGCAGAGCTGTGGTGCAGGCGGTGGGTCACCCCCAGGACCAGTTGACTGCAGCCTCTCCCCTGCTGCAGGCCCTTCACTGCTGAGATCTACCGGCAGAAAGCCTCCGGGGCCCGCAGGAGGAGCTGATCGGGCTGCAGCAGCTTTGCTGGAGGCCTGGCTGGCCCCCTGGCCTGCCCCAAGTGCCAGCCCTACCAGGGAGAGAACGGTGCCTGCGTGGCTCAGGGCTCGCCCCGGGCGTGGGCTGCTCCAGTGCCTTGGAACCTGCTGCCTTGGGGACCGTGGACGTGCCACCACGTGGCCATTGAGTCCCAACCTTGACACATTCCAACTCACCAATAAAGGCACTGTGACCCCAGCATCTGCTCCAGCCTCTGTCTGTCCACGTGGGGAGGGAGCAGGACTGGGGCCCACGAGCGTCAGGCCCAACAGCTCCCGGGCCACACGGGCCCCTGCCTTCCTCTCTCCGAAACCTCAAAGCTGAGGGGTGGGCACCTCTCTCCAGGCCTCCAAAGAAGGTACTTAGGAGGCATCAAGCGCTCACCTGCTCATGGCTTCACCCCCAGGAGACTTGGTGTCCTGTGTCACCTGCTCCCACCCCTGCCTCACTCAGCACATCCAAGGCAGCCCCTCTGCTGCCTCTTCCCTTGGGGACCCAGGCCTATGTTAGCCCGAGTGAGGGTGGAGAGGTGTGGCCACGCTGTCCTTGGCCACCCCCATCTAGATGGCAGATGACACTGTCATTCTTAAATGAGTGGCCTTGTGCCGACCGGCAGCTGGACACATGCTGGGCACCCTGTGTCTCCCTATGGGAGTGGGGGTGCAGCGGCTCACCTCGGGGAAGCGGGGCAAAGTGACCAGGAGTGTGGGCTGGGGCATTGCCACCAGGGCTCCTGAGGTGGAGAGGAGAGACCCTCCCCTCTCCTCCTGGCACCCTTGTGGCCACTTTCTGCTTTTATCCCAGTTCTGCTCCTGGTGGCGGGGTCACCCCTCAGTCCCCAGGACTCTAGGCCCCCTGACTGAGGCAGGTGGGGGACTTCTAAGCTTAGAGAGCTTTGGGGTGATTTTCCTGAGGGTGGGACCCTCAGCCCGTCAGCTTTGGTCAGCATTACCCCTCAGGGTCTCTCTGTGAGCCCCAAAGGCCAGTCAGGGGTTTCCAGAGGCCGTGTGGGGATCAGGGTTCTACGGGTAGAGACCTCCACCTGTTCCAGCCTCTCGCCTCTTCCACCTGTGACCTCAGGCTGGCCACTGCCCTCCTGTAGCTCGGGGAGTCCTCAGTCAAGCTCAGGGACAGTGGCCGAGGGCTGGCTTTCCGTGGACATCCCGTTACTGTCATGGCCTGAATGGACATTTACAAAGCACCCTGGCTCCAGGATCCCCCTGCTCACCCCGCCAAGGTGGGCTCCCCGGCCGCATTCCTCAGCTCTCTGGGCAAGCCTGGCCCTCTCCTCCAAGGGCTGGAGGGGGCTTCGAGGAGACTCATCCCCCAGCACAGGAGCCCCCAGGCCAGAGCTGTCAGAAGCCATGGGGCTTCCGAGGAGTGGACCTGACCCTTCGATCACACAGCCTCTTGCCCCACTTCCTTGGCCCTCAGGGCACACGGTGGAGGCGGGCTGCCAGCCCTGAACTCCTCTGGCCCCCGCCCCAGCTTCCCTACCCCCGCCCCTGGCCCTGGGCAGGTTCCCCAGCTTCCTGCTCTGCATGTGGAGGTGGGGTGGACGATGGTGCCAGGGCTGCTGGGCCAGGCTGACCCTCCCTGTGTCCTCACTATCTCAGGTGCCCAGCCAATTAGGCCCCGCAGCCCAGGCAAGTGGCCCTAAGGGTCTGGGCCGCAGAGCCCCTCCACCCCTGAGCTGTGCGGGCTCCTCCTCTCTCTGAGCCTCCCATGTCCCCAGCCAGGATGCTCGGCCTGGGATTCGGGCCATGGGCTAGAGGTGCCGGAAAGGCCCAGCCTGAGCACTGCCATGTTCCCGGCAGTTCCCAGCTCCCCACCGCCACTCCCTGCCGGTCCCAGCCCCCACTGGGGGCTTTATTTTTAGGTTCCACTTACTCAGCACCCAGCTGTGTGTGTAGCTGGAGGAAGCCTGGTTCCCTGGCAACCAGCCTGGCTCAGTCCAGTGGGCTCCTCCCCTCGGGGCTCCCACCTCCTGCCCACTCCACCCTCACCCTTGGGCTTCACCCTCATACCACCACCCCCTGCCACATGCAAATGGGGTCAGGACACCCCTTCAACCCCCTGCTGTCCTTGGAAGGAAGTCTTGGCTCATTGCCCCGGGGGCCCAGGAGTTATTCTCTCCCCAGACCCTGTCCCACCGCAGCTTCCTTCTCTCCATCTGGGCTCCTGCGATGTGCTCAGGTCTCAGACGACCTCCGCTTATCCTCCGAGTGCGTCTACCCTCGCCACTCCCTCCACCTGGACACCCCTCCCCTTCCATCCATCCATCCATCCATCCAACGAACAATATTTAGTCCTTCTATGACAGGGGACTCACGCAGCAATGAGCATGGCTTTCATCCCCTGCTCTCGGGGGCATGCCACCTCTCAGGACAGGCCACTGCAGGATGGGGACAGGGCGGGACGTTTTCATCTCATTGCTGCCATGATCGATCTGCGTCCTCAGGCTCCTCGGAATCCTTCTCGCTGGTGAAGTGAGTTTTGAAGTCAGATCTGGGATGGGCAGGTGTCAGGGGGTGAGGTGGTGGGATGGGTGAGGAGCCTTCCTGCCCAAGGGAACAGCCTGTGACCCGGCTGCGGTGGGCCGGCCCAGGAGAAGGTCAAGGGACCCAAGCATCCTTTGAAACAAGCAGGCCTGGTGAGGGGCTTGGGCTCCCGAAACAGATGGAGCGTGGGGAAAGCCACAGATCCCCCTAGCTGCAGGGTAGAAACAGGGTCTCCTGCCCTGGGTGGGGAGGCCTCTAGAGGGTTGGTCTAGGCAGAGGTGCTGCTGCTGGGCCCTGGACAGAGGCGTGAGGTGGGGACAGGGGACGTGAGAGATGTGTAAGGGGGAGAATGTCCAGGATTTGGGGGTGAATGAGGGAACAAAGGGGTGTGGCCCCCATGGTGGGCAGGTCCAAGGGAGCTGGGAGAGATCCTGAGTTCCTCTGCAGCAGGCGGTGGCTGCCGGGTGCCTGGAGAGGGCGGGGCTGGAGCCAGTGCCTGTTCACCAGGGGGCAGGGTCCACGCTTCTCAGCTGGAGTGCGCAGTCCTGCCACCCGGTCAGTTTCATGGTTTCATCTCAATTACAATTATAACATGTTTATCGAAATATAATTCACAGCCATACATACAATTCACCCATTCAAAGTGTACAATTCTGTGGGTTTTTGTTTATCCACAGAGTTGTGCAGGTATCACCACAATCATTAGAACATTGTCATCACTCCCCAGAGAGACCCCTGTACCCCGAGCTGTCACCCCACACCTCCTCTCCAGCAGTCATCGCCACCAAGCCACTCTCTGTCTCTATGGATCTGCCTCTCCCGGATGCTTCATATAAATGCAGTCAAGGCATCTGTCCTTTGGTGTCCGGCTTCTCTCACGCGGCACTGTGTTTTGAGGTCCAACCGTGTGGTCCCATGCCTCAGCACTCTTCATTTTTACGGTCACACAATATTCCACCGAGTGGTGTTTATCCATCAGGCAATGGACACTTGGGTTGTTCCTACCTTCAGGCTGCTGCGAAGAAACCTGCTGTAAACACTTGTGGGCAGTTTTTGTGTAGACACATTTTCATCGCTTTTGGGCAAATAGCTAGGTGTGGAATTGCTAGGTCACGTGGTAGCTCACTTGTCGGACCTACACTACGGAACTTCTAGCCTGTTCTTCACAGCACCTGCTTCCTCTTCCATGCCCACCTTGATGATAATTTTTTATTTTTATTTATTTTTGAGACAGCGTTTTACTCTCGTTGCCCAGGCTGGAGAGCAGTGGTGTGATCTTGGCTCACTGGAACCTCCGCCTCCCAGGTTCAAGTGACTCTCCTGCCTCAGGCTCCTGAGTAGCGGGGATTATAGGCACCTGCCACCACACCTGGCTAATTTTTTGTATTTTTAGTAGAGATGGGGTTGCACCATGTTGGCCAGGCTGGTCTTGAACTCCTGACCTCAGGTGCTCTGCCAGCCTTGGCCTCCCAAAGTGCTGGGATTACAGGCGTGAGCCACCATGCCCAGCCTGATGTTTCACCTTCTTTCGGCCTCTGAGGGACCTCTTAAGGCTGGCAAGGGCCAGGCTGTGGGAATGTGCTGTACTGGGGTTGAGGGCAGTGCGGAATTCACTTCTTCAAATTCCACTCGCAATACCTGAGCCTACAGTTGGGGAGGAAGGGCACGGGTTGGGGCCGGGCCAGATGGACACTGCACATGCTGACCCTGCAGCCCCCCTCACCCGCCGTGCAAAATGGCCATCATAGTCATGCCTGCTTTGTGTATACAGCAGGTGCTCAGGCAGTGCCTCTCTCATCGCCCATGGAGCTCCTCGAGGTTTTCTCTTTGGCTTCTAGAATCCAGGATCTGTCTCAGGGCCTGAGGGGCATGAGAGGCGTGCAGTCTGACTGGCCCTGCCTCTGCTTGCACAGACGCTCAGCCCTCCGCCAGCGCCTCTGCACACACAGCCTTGGAGGACGGCCTGAGCCGGGCAGCAAAGCTCCGTGCCTCCTGAACCTTGGATCCTGGGGCAGGGCCGGGAGCCTTGGGCTGAGCTGGCTTCTGCTGGAAGGGTCTGCTCTGCCCAAAACAGCTCATCAGAGTCACGATCTCAGTCTGATGAGGGGAGCCTGTTAGGGGGAACCCAAAGCCAGCTCTATCTGCCCCTTTCCTCCTCTTCCAGAGGTGCAGTGCACCAGGGTCACACAGGACAAAGCGCGCCCCAGGGCGTCCTCTGTGCAAGGCACTGGTGATGGGCTCTGGCCGCACAGGCCGGCACGGCAGTTCCTGTCACCCGAAGTGCCCACTTCTGGCCCTTGAGTAGACTCTGTCTCGGGACACCACCACAGGCAAAGCCCTGATGGGCTGCCCAGCGTCCTCCTCTGGCCAGCCCTCAAGAACTTCCTAATTGCTCTCTGCCCTCAGACGAGGCTGTGTGGCTGGCGTTTCCTGCCTGGGGGGTGGGGTCCAGCGGCTCACCCCCAGACCATGCCCGGCATTTGGTCAAAATTTTAAACAGTTCCCCTCCCCTCTGAACAGGGAAATCTCTGTGCTGCAGGTAAATACTATTCACAGACAGGTTCACAGCCTCCTAAACGCTGTTCGTTGTCTCCTGCCCCAAACACACAGAAAACAGAGTTATTTGCTGGAGACAGTGTGGAGCGTGATGGGCCTGGACATCCAGTGCCGGGATGGCTGGCAGGGCCCGGGCGGCGGGAGTGCTGGGAAGCCCGGCTGCACATGCTTCCTCTGTGTGGGCCTCCAGGGTCCAGGGGCAGATGGTTCTGCAGGTTGCGAGCTGTCCCTGCTTGTCTTCCAGCTCCCGGCCCTCCCCAGCCTCTCTGGTTAGCCAGCCTAGGGCAGGGCCTGGCATAAAGTCACACAGGCAAACCCCAGAAGAAGGAAAAGGGACACCTGCGTTAACAAAGAGCTGGATGGCAGAGGCTGCTCGGGGATAAGGCTTCCTTCGTGCAGTTGGGAGTCTGGCCACATGGGGACGTCAGGAGATGCCACCCCACAGGACTGGTGGCTAGGCTGTCCTGGGTGTGGCTGAGAGAGGGCCTGATCACAGCATGTGTGTTTCATTCTGGTCCTTTCTGAAATGGTTTGGATTTTTTAAAAACCCAGGAACATTTATTACTTTTGTAATAAAAAGAAAGAGATACCCTTTTAAAAGAAAAGAGGAGGGGAGAAACGGGGGCCTTGCTGCTTGTGACAGTGAGGTACCAGAGGCCACCTCTGGGGCATTCAGAATGGGAACCCAGCATCCATAGGGCAGACGGCTGTGCACAGATGGTACCAGGAATCACTGTGTCTGAAGACTCAGGCGGGGCCAGCCTGGACACTGACCCGAGGAGAGCTGGGCTGTGACCCTTACCCTCAGGCCCTCCACTCATATCACATGGACTCTCTTGGAACTACAGTCCCAGGAGGCAATGGCTGTGTGGGGTCCACGTTGGCCATCAGTCACCCCAAGTTACAGCCTGGCTGCCCATGCAGTGCTGTTGTGGGTGGCACAGGAAGGCAGTGCTCAGTCTGGAGGTGGTTCAGGCCCGTACCTCGACTGAGCCCCCCATGCACGCCCAACTGGCTCCTTTCTGCAGTGAACACCCAGGACCACTGTACACTGCAGCCTGCTACCCAGGGCCGGGGCTTCGTTCTTCTCCCAGTCTCTGGCAGACATACCTCAGATGGGGAGGGAGGGGAGCCTCTGTGGGGGCAGGAAGCAAGAATGGCAAGGCCCCAGTCCCAGGGGCCTGTCAGATAACTCCTGCGTAAGTGACACCAGGAAGCAGAGCCAGACCCCGGGCCACTGACATTTCTCAGATCCAGCTGATGAGCCCTTGAATGCGCACTGCGTGATGCCTGCATTTGAAATACCTGACAGTAAGAGTCAGGCCTGAGGGACGCAGGGACTCTGAGGATGGGGGCCCAGCTGGGCTGAGAAACAGGTGGGAGTGTCCTGCAGCAAGCACCAGTGCAGGAGGGGAGAGGGTAGGCATGGGGTGGGAGGACGGCAGCCACCACACTGCCCACGGAGCACCATCACCTGACTGGCGGGCTGGTGGAGCTGGGTAATGGCCCCCTAGGTTTCTCCTAAATCAGACGTGGCCAAAGCAAAACACTGAGCGCACAGCCTTGCCTATAGTGGCTGGGAGCAGTGGCTTCCTCAAGCGCTCCGGGCTGAGAAGCAGGATAGCTTATTGCCAACGTTCAGCAACATCACCCCGGGACTCCTGTTACCGATCAACCTCGCGTGCGCTTGAGTGTACCCCCACCAGGCCCCAGGGATCAACACTACTGTTATCGCGATTACCACGCCCCGTCCTCCTGAACTATTTGCATGTTTTCATCCATAATCACAGAACCAGTCTCACCATCTTCCAGAAGGGAAAGCTGAGGCCCAGGAGAAGGCAAGAGGCTGTGCTGTGCTCCCAGGGCTCACTGTGGCTTTGAGCTCCGGTTCTCTCAGCTAGACAATGAGGTCGGCCCACGTGCCACAGAGTAAAGATCCAAAATGCTACGGGGCAGGGAGGCCCTGGCCCCTCGGGTGGGCCGCTGGCTGCAGGGCCCTCCATGCCACAGAGCGTCTCTGGCTGGAAGAAAGGAGGAAGGTGAGGCCTGCAGCAGAGCGCGGGGTTGGGGACCGCTCTTGCTGGGCCCCAGCCTGGCGCTCCGAGGCCCCTGCCCCATCCCTTCCACTCCCCACCCGCCCAGCTCCTCCCCTCTGTTCCAGCATTGCCCGCGGCCCCCCCCCACCGCGCCACCGGCCGGACCCTCTGCTGCCCTCTGGCGGCCTGAGCGCGCGGTGCCGAGCTCCGCTCCAGAGGCCCGGAAACCCGTTGCCAGCCCGGCTTAGCCTCTCGGGAACAAGCGCCGGGCTGGGGACCGGAGCGGGAGGGGGCTGGGGCTGTGCTCTGGGGACGTGCTCTGGGGACTTCAATATACGGTCCGCGCAAGCCCCCAGCAAACGCTGCTGCGGTTACTGGGTTACTTACTAGATCTCTCTGGGGAAACTGAGAACCAAAGAAAGTGAGTGTACGCGCGCGGGAGGAGCTGGAAGGGGGGTCCTTGCCAGAAGTCGCAGAGGGTCGGGGCACCGCCGAGACCAGAATCCCAACACCCCTGCGGCCGCCGAGCCCGCGGCGGTGGAAGAGCGCAGAGTCTAAGCGCCTACAGCCTCGGCCCGACCCTGGACTCAGTTTCCCCCAGCCCCCGCGCCCAGTGAGCAGGAGCTGGGCAGCTGTCCGCAAGGTCGCCGGGGCCGGGAGCGGGTGCGGGGGAGGCGGGTCCCGCGGGGCGTGACGCACCGAGCTGGGAGGGCCGGGGCGGGGCGGCCACGCAGGCTGCATATAAGGGCGGCGGCCGGGCGCCAGAGCCAGAGCGAGCTGTCTGTGTCCAGAACCCGGGAGACTCTGAGCCGAGCCGAGCCCACGCCCAAGCCCAGCCCGAGCAAAGCCGGAGCCCCAAGCCCGAGCCGCGCCCAGCTGGAGCAGAGCCCTCCAGCCGCTCACCGCGCGCCTCCCCAGCGCCTCCGGCCGCTCTCCGCCCTTCGCTCGGCCCCGCTCCCGCCCTAGCGGCCCCTCTGCCCAATGAAACTGGCCGCGATGATCAAGAAGATGTGCCCCAGCGACTCGGAGCTGAGTATCCCGGCCAAGAACTGCTATCGCATGGTTATCCTCGGCTCGTCCAAGGTGGGCAAGACGGCCATCGTCTCGCGCTTCCTTACCGGCCGCTTCGAGGACGCCTACACGCCCACCATCGAGGACTTCCACCGCAAGTTCTACTCCATCCGCGGCGAGGTCTACCAGCTCGATATCCTCGACACGTCCGGCAACCACCCGTTCCCCGCCATGCGGCGCCTCTCCATCCTCACAGGTGAGCCGGGGGCCAGGCAGGCGCGGGAGGGAAGGGCGGGGAACCCTCGGCCAGGGCAGCCCGCGAGCGCCGGTCCCGCTGGAGTCGTGCGCTTCGCGCTTGGAGAGGCCAATGCGCCCCACGCAGCCCCGAAGTCAGCCCAATTTGTCCCCTGGACGGCCACCCTCACCTTCTCCTTTTCTGCTCTCTGTGCCCCCTCTAGGAGACGTTTTCATCCTGGTGTTCAGCCTGGACAACCGCGACTCCTTCGAGGAGGTTCAGCGGCTCAGACAGCAGATCCTCGACACCAAGGCTTGCCTCAAGAACAAAACCAAGGAGAACGTGGACGTGCCCCTGGTCATCTGTGGCAACAAGGGTGACCGGGACTTCTACCGCGAGGTGGAGCAGCGCGAGATCGAGCAGCTGGTGGGCAACGACCCGCAGCGCTGCGCCTACTTCGAGATCTCAGCCAAGAAGAACAGCAGCCTGGACCAGATGTTCCGCGCGCTCTTCGCCATGGCCAAGCTGCCAAGCGAGATGAGTCCGGACCTGCACCGCAAGGTCTCCGTGCAGTACTGCGACGTGCTGCACAAGAAGGCGCTGCGGAACAAGAGGCTGCTGCGGGCCGGCAGCGGCGGCGGCGACCTGGGCGACGCCTTTGGCATCGTGGCACCCTTCGCGCGCCGGCCCAGCGTGCACAGCGACCTCATGTACATCCGCGAGAAGGCCAGCGCCGGCAGCCAGGCGAAGGACAAGGAGCGCTGCGTCATCAGCTAGGAGCCCCACCGCGCCAGTGGCCACACAACCCAAGGAGGACCTTTTTGTTTAAGTCAAATCCAACGGCCCGGCATGCCCCGTGCGCCCCGGGCCGCAAGCGCGCGGACTGGACTAGCGTCTTCCCTCCCCGCGATCCGCCCCCAGCGCTGGGGAGGCGCCACTGAACCAAGAAGGGACCGTCATCTGCTCTGGAAGGAAAGAGAACTGGCCAAGACTGAGACTGCTCCCACCCCCACCCCATCCCATCCCCACACCTTGGCGGGGTGGGGGGCAAGGGCCCAGCCGAGAGTGGCTTTGTCTTCTCAAAGACCTGAGAGTGAGCACGGGGTGGGGATGATGTGAAGTTATCCGGCCTGTTAGGCTTCAAGAAACCGTCCTGCCCGGCTTGAGGGTCAGGACCCACGGGGCATTATCTTGTCTGTGATTCTGGGTTGCCATGACAGCTGGCAGAGCCTCTGCCCTCCCGAAACTAAGGGGGGCTGGGTTAAATCATAGCCAAGTGACTTGTTTACATGTGAGTGAAACTGCACAAAGGAACACAAAACCAAACTTGCACTTTAACAGGAGTTCCGGTGTCAACATGGACACCGGCAAAACCTTACCCTGCTGTTTATACTGCGTGTGTGTGCGTGAGATCTTTATTACTGTTGGTTTTTTAATATACAATAAAATAATTTAAAACGGAACACCGGTTTTTGTTTGCTTTTAGAGACGGCTGGAGGTGGAAAGGGTAGGGAGAGGGCAGGGGCTGGGATTTGACTTCTGGGGAACTAGAACTTACCCGTCCAGAACTGGAAAGCACCCTGCCCTTCTGAAAGCAGCTTTGGCCACCAGAAAAGCCCTAGGTGCTTTTACTCTTTCTTACCTCAATTTGAACCATCTATGCAGGGGATGGCTCCCCACAAAACCAGGACTAATGTGAAGGATTTCAGGGTCCCTCCTGGAGACGAACTCTTTCTAGCCATCTACCAGCTTAATTTTCTTTGGGTCTGATGACAAAAGGCCTCATTTTCTGAGAAAACGTTCTGAATTCTCCTTCAGCGCATGGGCCACTGGAACTGTGCCTAGCCATTTTGTCACCAGACTCAGTGTGGGCCCAGGCGAACTCTCAGACTGTTGGAGCTATCACTCAGGCCCTGAGGAAAGCGCCTGAGACCCATCTGGAAGCAGGTCCATCTCAGTGCCCACTCCCACCCCCCCTCCAGGGTGCCACCCTGTCAGGAAACAGCTAACCCCTGGGTGTCCACTCCCCTCTAGCTCCAGGCAGTGCTCAAGGCCAGGAGTGGAGCCCCTTGCACCCCTCAGCCTTGCTGTCTCCCTCTCATGGCTAAGGCACCCAGAAACACCTCTCTCTGTCACTAGTACTGCAAACCTGGGGCGGAGCACCCTACACATGGGCTTGCTGTGGGGATTAAGTGTGATGTTTGAAAAGTACTTAGCACAAATGCATGCCACCTAGTAATCCAAATAATTAGTGACTTTGAGAGGGTGCTCAGCCCTGTGAGCGACACTCAGAATTGTCCTAGGATTTCAACCCTGCTCAGGGAGGGCAGTTGCCGGCAGGACCGAACCTCCTCCAGTCACCAAAAGGCACTGCACTCCCACCCCCATGCCGCCACCCCACCAAAGGCAACCACAGACGCCCAGGGGCCCGTGTCAGGCAGGGGCAGGGATGACCCGCCAGGCAAACTGCCCTTGAGTCCAGCCTGGAGAGGAGTTCCTGTTCCACACTGGTTCAGCAGGTGAGTGTGGAGGGAGGTGAGGAACAGAAGGTTGGTTCTGTGTCTGAACAGAGTGAGAAACATTCTCCTCTCAACGATCTGTGAGCAACCCACTATGAATTTCTCAGTACAGAAAGCATGATGTCCTGAGACAGCGGAGCACAAGTCCCTTTAATTACGCATTTGAAAAATGTCACAAGTCAAAACAGGAACACAAGGTAGGCTCCGGCTCCCTCCACCCCGGTGAGGAGCCCTTGTTTGTTTCAGCCTTGCATTCAGACAGACTCCGAGGGTCTTGGATTTCCATGTGCTTCATGTTTCATGGTATCTGCCAGAGCCTTAAAACTGGCCCACCCACTACTGTGAAATTTCAAGGAAATAACTGATTCAGTTAAATAACAGTCCCAAGGTAGAACTGGTCTAACAGGTGACCACCCACTTGAATCCAGAGCCTACTTTTCTGTGCAAAGCCACTGAAATCTGGTCTCCTCCTTCACACACCCCCAGGTCCCCAATATGCCACCCACTTTCTGACAGGTGGCTGCAGTTGGACACTAATGGCAGCTCTGCTAAAAACATCTCTACCCAGTCCTCCTGCCAACGAGGTCAGTTGGCGGGCATCTGCTAAGCCCCCAAAGTGGTCAGCGCAGGTTACGTGCCCATTCCTAGACCCAAACAACACTCCAGGACTTCGCACCTCCTCTTGGAGAGGCAAGGGTGAGAACTACTCTTACCTCAATCTGAGTCAAGGGAGAGCACACAAAGAAAATGTCCCATCCGGAAGCAATCAGGGACGCTGGTGAAATGAGGGCTGCTATGAACCTTTAAGAGCTCAAACTCGGCTGTGTCACTGTCAGGCCTAGCTCATGGCTGGGGACCACCCGAACTGCCCCCCCGAGCTGCCCCTCTCTGAACACAAGGTGCATCATGAACCCCTCTGCAGCACAGTACACATCGCTGCCACAAGTGAGAAGGCCAGAAGGGAAAGACCTTTTCACCAGGGCAATGGGAATCTGAAATGGCAGAAGAGGGAAGGTCTGTTCGCCTGAAGACCTCTTCCAGCCTGAGTGGAAAGGACGGCCCCTTGCCAGCCCTGGCGAAGCACTGCAGATGGGAAGTGGTCTGGCCACTCCTGGGCACTGACCGAAGGTGCCGAGAGAGGAAGAGAGCAAGGGCTGACGGAGAGGAGAGCGCTAGGAAGAGGGAAGCTGCAGCAGGGGCTGCCTGGCAGGGCTGTGGGCTGACACCCCCACAGCTATAGCTCCTTCACGGCTCAAACAGAAAAGGAACCAAACTGGGAAAAAAGCCACCCTCTGGCCTTTCAAAACATTCTCTCACAGCTCTACGCCATATGAGTGCAGGCTTAATTTGTCCAGTGGATTCTATGCAAATGTTTCAAGAAGCTGCTGCTAACAGGAACAATATGTACCTGGTACACACTGATCCTATGGGGGTGGGAGGAGGGGAGGGGAGGAAGCAGAGAGGAGCCGCCTCCTTCCTACTGTGTTCTTCAGATCTGTCAGTGGGGCTGGACGCGCAGCAGATGGCCCCCTCCCCAGAGGCAGGGGAGAGTCCTCCACCCGCTCCGCAGCCTCCAGGAGCGTTCTGACTTGCACCGGCAGGCACTCCAGTTATTATGCATCTAGACATATGGATCTACACAAGGAAGCCCCAGCACAGCCAAGCTCGGCGCTGGCTCCCGCACAGGCGACTCGCACAGCACAGGAACCCCGTCCCCTGCAGCTTGAAGTTCTGAGCTGGGGTCCACAGGAACTGTGCCCCAACAAGCGTTCGGCCGGGGGGGTGGCCGTGGGGTGACAGGCCATTTGCTTCCCCTCTTTCTCAGGTGCTCCCGGAAGTCGGCCTCGGGCTACTCCTTGGGGATTTCAAACATGCAGAGGCTCTTGTACTTTTGCAGAAGCTCGTTCTTGGTCCTGACTTGCTCCCGGAGGCTGTGCAGCTGCTGCTGCTGCTGTTCGGGGCTCAGGTGGATGCCGGGCATGGTGCTGATGAGCTTGCGCATCTCCTGGAACTTGGTTTTGAGGGCGTTCAGGTCCTGGTGGACCTCGGGGCTGTCCTTGTCCATGCTGCGGGGGCGGAAGAACAGCCGTGAGCATTCACAGCTTGATACTCATCTTGGCTTTCCTGCCCTGCACCCCCTAGAGCTGGCTGTCCTTCCTGCAATAGCTTTTAGAATAGTCAACTGTTACTCTGTGAGGTCAAGGACCATGTCTGCCTGGTCACAGATGTCTCCCTACCCCTGGCCCAGTGTATAGGGCACTGCAGGCACTCAAGAAATATCCATGGAAAGAATGAATGCTTGGCAAATAAGCTCTCAGAACATGTGTTCAATGAACAAACCAATACCAACATCAGGTGACAAATGCCAAACACAATTTGCTGAAATACGACATTTCGTCTAATTGGAGACATTTCCAGACCAGTCGGGAGGCTTCACCAGCTAGCAAGAGCTAACTTTAGTGGAGGTTTTGATACTGGCTTGAACCTGTTAACATAAAGACTAATTTCCACAGGGCTGTTCATAAATTTTAAAGTTTAACTAATTTAAATGTTTCAGCAGACATAGGCTGTCTTCTGCCATGATCATGTACACTCCTTACCCTTTGAGTCAGGTTCACTTTCAAAGCAGATCATTCGCTGCACAGAGGTCCCACTCAATGAAAAACAAGGCAAGAACAACCTCACCTAAGATCAAAGAAACAGCCTGAAAGTTGCTCCTATACATTTTTTTAAAGTTAGTTAAGTGGACCGGGCGCAGTGGCTCACGCCTGTAATCCCAGCACTTTGGGAGGCCGAGGTGGACGGATCACCTGAGGTCAGAAGATCAAGACTATCCTGGCCAACATGGTGAAAACCCATCTCTACTAAAAATACAAAAATTAGCTGGGCATGGTGGCGCGTGCCTGTAATCCCAGCTACTCAGGAGGCTGAGGTAGAATTGCTTGAACCCAGGTGTCAGAGGTTGCAGTGAGCCGAGACCACACCACCACTGTGCTCCAGCCTAGTGACAGAGTGAGACTTTGTCTCAATAAAAAGTTAGTTAAGTGGTTGAGACCAAAGCTAAAAGGCAATTCAGTAAGCTGTTCTAAAAGTAAGTCATTGAGGTGTAAGAGGGAAAAACTGTCAATGATCATTAATTTTTTTTAATAAATGTTCATCTATAGTGGAAAATTTCAACCCAGATGGTGCTAATTCATGTTTACTATTCATCATTTCTCCAGAATATCCATCTTTCCTGGCGATCCATCAGTTACGTCTCACACCTTGCAATAAGATGGCCACCACGGTCGGCTCAGTATTTACCAACAACTCAAACTCAGAGGGGGGATACGGAGAATCAGTCACTTCTTCCAGGAAATGAGAGGCCAGCCAAACATTTGTCATCTGATGCCCTCAACTGAGAGACACCATTAACAGTATACCTTATCTCAGATTCTAGGGAGGACAAACTGGTAGTCACATGAGAACTAAAAATTGTTTGGAAGGAAGCAAATAGGGAACTTCTTTTACTTCAATTCTTTGAAGTCTCAGCTCTGATCCACAAACATGGACAGAAACCATCTGGATTTCTGAAATCATTCTACTTGGATGGCATGCGTGTTAACATACTGTTATGAGTTTAAATCCAAAGGAAGTTTCAAAATTAAAATATGGTTTTTAAAAAACCGACGCACATCACATGAGCCTGAAAGGACATGGTAAAACAAACAAAAAAGTACACAAAATAGAAATTTGGATGACAGATAATTCCATTCTTGAAGCAAACATAACCTGGCCCAAAAGAAAATTTAGTTCTGAAAGCTGAAAGTGGGTCATATTTAAGATGCTCATCTCTGAAAACCCCCAAGTTGCAGGGGCTGCCTGTTCTTTGGTGAAGTGTCAGAAAGGAGACAGTCTTCAGATAATAAAAAAGAAGCCATAAGACATGACAAGCCACCTGGAGGGAGTGGAGCCAAAAGGGGCCGTGCGGGCCACAGGGAGGGCCCTCTGCAAGCCCAGCTGCCCTAGCTGGTGGAGGTAAACAGCACGGAACTCCTGGCGTGAGGAAAACACGCTATTCAGAAGTGGTCACCCGCTAAGCCAGGATAACTGTGAAATATTCAAGCCAAAAGAAAAGGGACAGGCCCAAATACTGAGTGAATAAAAGCAGAGAGCTCTAAGTGGGCCTGCCTTTGTGTTCAAGGTTAGTCATCGGGCAACTATAGAGGGAATGAAAAAAGCCACTAGGTCAAGGAGGATGAACATCACACAAACAAGGCAAGGTCAGGGCATTGTGGTCCCACCTACTATGGCTTTTTTAAAGAGTGGACAAAAATACTCTCACTAGGGGTGATCTTCCGAGCATCCTTCCCATGGATGACAGACATTTATATCTGTGTCACCAGACTCAGGGGCAAACATCGCAGGGTTTAGGTGGGTGTGTCTGAGAATTACGCCCTGATTTTCTTTGTTGTTCTTGTTTTTTAGTACGGATGCTTTAGTACAGACGCAAACTGGCCAGTAACTGTGCTGGAACCACTGCCACAGACTTCCTCCCAAACCTGAGAGCAACTTCTTTGGACCTCTTGGTGACATCTGACTCAGTTTCCCATTTCTTCTTCCTCACAGCTTCCCTGCACTGTGCCTCCTCTCCACTATGTCCTAGCCGCCTTGCCCTCAGAGCAGCCCTTACCAGTCCACTCCTCTGCCCGCAGACTCTCCTCCCACCATGCTAACTGCAGTGCCTTTCATTTTTCTAAGATCGCTTTTTAAAAAATGACAGTAATAGGTATTTGAGGGAAAAAATTCAAAAGAGAGACACCAGAGGCTTAGAAAAGGGAAATCTCTTTAAGAGATAACCTGTGTTAACATGTGGGGTCCACTGTTTCAGGTGGCTTTAAACATACAATAACATACAAATACACACAAACTTTTCTTGTTTTGACAGGAATGTGACCACACATGATCCTCATTCTTGCTTTTTCTACTTAACAATGTACTCAGATGTCCTTCCACGTTAACACAGATACAACTACTTACACAGCTAAATCACCCTGGCTATTCATGGGCAGTTATAATGTTTGTAATATTATCAGGATGACAGTGAATACCTTGGACTTATATCCTTATGTACCTGTGCAAGTATTCTGGTAAGATAATTTCCTAAAAGTAGGGAATCTCGGTCAAAGGTTATATATATCTAAATTTTTGACAGATATTACCAAAATATCCTCCAAAAACAAACTGAACTGATGTAGATTCTCTGTGGCATGGAGGGCGCTCATCCCTCTGCCCTGGATGATACTGGTACTGCTTACCCATCAACTGTGTTTCTCTGCTCCAGTTCTGCCAGACCTAGGAGGCCTTCCGGAGAGAGAGGCTTAGAACTCACACCCTTGCTTTCATCTGCTCACAACATTACATGTAAAATATATTCTTTTTAGAGAAGAGTGACAAAAGGTTCTGCTGCTAAATGGAGTCTGAAAATCACTGCTCTACAAAATGCCCAGAAGGGTTCATCCACTCCCAAGCCCAGGACATGGAGGGCGCCTCCCCAGCCAGCCCTCCTTCCTGCACCTCAGTTTCCTCCCTCCACAGTTCCCAAGTCACCTCTGCCTGGAATGTGGAGACGGCAATTGTCCAGCATAGACTCGCTGTCAGCAGGGGATGGGCAGGGAAGGTGCAGCCCCAGCCACACACTCAACTGGCCGTGCTAGGAGCCTGCCCCACCAGACCCCCAGACTCGTACCTGTGTGCTCTCTTCTCCCAGCCATCATCCTGCCACCTCCATCTCCTCCGGACCAGCCACCTCCCACTGCCATTGCCTTCCTATGGACCCTGGTCCTCCCCTCTCCTGAAACACCTCCGCCTTACCTGCCCTTAGAAACCCAAGTCCAAGCAGGTCACTATGCTGCTTAAAAATCCCAGATAGCCGGGCGCGGTGGCTCACGCCTGTAATCCCAGCACTTTGGGAGGCCGAGGCGGGTGGATCACGAGGTCAAGAGATTGAGACCATCCTGGTCAACACGGTGAAACCCCGTCTCTACTAAAACTACAAAAAATTAGCTGGGCATGGTGGCGCGTGCCTGTAATCCCAGCTACTCAGGAGGCTGAGGCAGGAGAATTGCCTGAACCCAGGAGGCGGAGGTTGCGGTGAGCCGAGATCGCGCCATTGCACTCCAGCCTGGGTAACAAGAGCGAAACTCCGTCTCAAAAAAAAAAAAATCCCAGATAGTGGCTGGGTGCGGTGGCTCATGCCTGAAATCCCAGCACTTTGGGAGGCTGAGGTGGGCGGATCACTGGAGACTGAGGTAGGTGAATCATTTGAGGCCAGGAGACCAAGACCAGCCTGGCCAACACGGCAAAACCCCATCTCTACAAAAAAGTACAAAAATTAGCCAGGAGTAGTGGTGTGTGCCTGCAGCCCCAGCTACTTTAGAGGCTAAGGCACGAGAATCGCTTGAACCTGGGAGGCAGAGGTTGCAGTGAGCCAAGATGTGCCACTGCACTCCAGCCTGGGTGATAGAGTGAGGCTCCATTTCAAACATGAAAAGTAAAATAAATTCCAGATGGCCCCCTATGCACAGACAACACCTCTCAGGCACATTCAGACTGTGAAGGAACCCACCCGGTGCTACCATGAGCACCTCCAGCCTTCCCAGGCAAAGCTTCCCACTCTTCCCAGGACCCATGTAAATGCTCCCCTGGCATTTTTTCATGGCCGCTAAGGAATTGCTGACTCGTGAAGGCCTGCCTTCGTGGGGCTTGCCTTCTGGTGGGGCCCACTTTCTGGTTATAAGTCACACTGAGTGGATGGAAATGACACGGCAGAGGAGAGAAGAGGCTTTTGGGCAGACTAGAGACACCCCATCAAAGCAGTCTATGAACACCCCTATCTGTGGCTGCCTGTCCTACTCCCTGGGGTGTGGCTGAGGAAGAAGAAAGTGAAGCGCAGTGGGCTGCAGTAACTGCGTGCAGACCATCCCCAGGAAGCCAGTGTGGGCACTTAGCAGGGCCGCTTCCTGCGCAGCCCAGGAACAGGTCTCAGCTGGCATGGAGAATAAAACAGACACTTGAGTGGGCAGAGACAGTCAATAATACCCTATTCCCACGAAAGAGGTCTGGCTGGGGCGCTGAGGGCTTGCTGACCTGCTGAGGCAGCCAAGCCAAGCTGGAGGGGCTGGGACAGATCACTTGAGCCCTGTCTGTGGTGGCAAGGACAGCTCCCCTCTACCTACCTAGCAGCAATAGACCCTGTAAAGAATTAAAAGTACCCATGTCAACAGATTACTCTTACTAAGTGGGCCAGAACCATCTGGCAAGGCAGCAACAACAGCTATTCACAAGGCCTAGGCTGGGCTACTGTGTTCCAAACTCAGATTCGACGTGTTCAGTTTGAAAGAAAAAGCAATAACTTTTCCCGCTCTAACAGACCCAACTTCATTACTCCTTTATGATGTATTTTTAAAAGTTAGCATCTATACATATTAAGAAAGTCTCAAAAGTTGGGATTGATAATATTTCTTATAGGCACAAAAATGAGATTTCTTTTCCCTTTCCTTGTTCCTTAAAAATAATATAAATGTGTAGTTTAATTTTTCATGTAACTACAGGAAAGCCACTCGAAGAGATGACAGTGCCATGGGTTCCAACTCCAGGCAAGGCTGTCCCAGCCAGAGCCCTCCAAGAACCAGGCAGGTACCTAGGATACAGGAGAGGTTCTGGTTCACAGGGCTCTGTGCAGCATTTCCCTGGGCACTTCTAGTGAAGCAGCTGCCAGCCCAGAGGACTCCACCAACCCAACAGCACCTGCAGAGGGAGGACCCGCTCCGGGCTTTGTGTTGGTTATTTGGGCTGGCAATCTGAAGACGGTCTGCGGAGATCTCTGAGTGAAGAGCTAAGGTTCGGCTCCATTTAGGAAGAACCGCAAACAGAGAAAAATTAACCAAATAACATTTACAGGATAAAGTGCGCATAAACACAAAGAGACTAATTAAACAGTGATTATAATATCCAAAAGCAAAGCTAAGCGACCTGGCCAATGAGTGGTATCAACAGGCTTGGAAGTAAAGAAGCAGATTAAAGACGAAACATCCCACTAGCCAAAAGCATCACGATCTTGGGCAGGCTGCTAGAAAACACCACGGGAGAGGCAAGGCCAGGAAAACACTGACAAGAAAGAGGAAGGAAAGAAAATTAACCTTAAAAGATCATTCAATGTACCATGAAGACTGAAGAACTAAAATAGTTTGGTGCTGGAGAAGGATACAATGTCCAGAAGTAGATCAGAAAACATAAGGGAATTCAGTGCACGGTCAAGGTGGCACCTCAAGCAGGGAAAATAACGAATATTCAACACACAGCAGTGGGAGGATGTGGCTAACTGAGGCCCCTTACTCTCCCCACCAAAATAAATTCCAGGAGCCTCAAAGAATTAAAAGTAAAAAATGGAACCATGAAAGTTCTAGAAAAAAGGGATCAATACCTATAATTTTAGAGTGGAAAAGCCTTTCTAAGTAGGACCAAACCTCAGAATCCGTAAGGGAAAGGCCTAACAAACCTGACCACATGAGATCACATGCATCTGAATGAAAAACAAATATGAAAACCACAACTATAAACAAACACAAAGAAATGCAACACCTGGGGGAAGTATTTACAGTACATTTGGCAGACAGTATTTCCTTTCTGTACGTAAAAACATCTGATAGAGAAACGGGCAGTTTACAGGGGAGAATACAAATAACATATAAAATCACCCATGAAAAGATGCTTTACCTAATGCAATGAAAGAGCAATGTGTCATTTCTGACCTATGAGATTTGACAAAGTTAAAAGTTTAATGGTGATGGCAGGTGATGGAGAAAGACACACTGGGGACGCATAAATCAGGGCATTCTTTTCGAATCTGCTTATAGTGACCAAAATGGTAAATTAACATATCCCATTGCTAGAAATTTACCCCCACAGAGACTACCAAGAGTTCACCAAGACAGCAAGAGCAAAGATGCTTGCTGCAATGCTGACTCCAACAGCAAAATGCGGAAACAATGACAGTATCCTTGAGCAAGGAACTGTTTACATCAACGACAGCACATTCATAAAGTGGAATATTATGCAGTTTTGCAAGGGAGCTGGGAGGTGGGAAGGGAGAGGCCCTCTTTCCATTTCATATCCATGGGTACTCGCAGAATCCATCTACAACTTTAATTTTTGTTTAATGCTTTCTGGGTGGCAGATTTATAGGCCTTTTTAGGTTGACTGAAGCAGTCCAGTCTATAAGGACTGAATTTTGGAAAGAGTTCACTAAAAAGATGTAGTGCTCTAAATTTAGCATAACTATCACAATAAAAAATGTGTGTACCCTATGCTCCAGCAATTCCACTGCTGGGATTTATCTGGCCATAAACTTACTCATATACAAGGATGCCAACACAGCACTGCTGGGAATAGCAAAAATTAGAAAAACACCTAGAAATCCATAAACGGAAAACCAGTTGCATAAATTATGGGGCAGCCATAAGATGCCATTTTCTGCATCCACCTTAATGAGGTAGGTCTTTATGTGCAGTATGGAAAGGTGGCCAAAACAGACTAATCAGTGAAGAAAGTCAAGTAAAACATGATCTCAATTTGTATACATTTTGAAAAGATATGCAGTTACTGTAGGTGAGGGGACTTGGGGGAAGGAACCCTTCTTCCATTTTACACTTTTCTGTACTTCTAAATTTGCAGTTGTTACTTTTATTAAATAATTTTTCAAAAACTCTGAATTCTTTATGAGAACAAGAAAGGCTAAATTCACTACTTCAGGTTTTAGCTCCTTACTCATCCCCTGTGCAAGAAGTAAACAAATAATAAAGGATCATAGAGGAGGTTACAGGAAAGGAAGGGACCCAGGCTCAGAGAGCACCACCCCGGGTGACTGGACATGGTCCTAGCCCTCATCTCCGCCCGCCAGGACTGTGTCTTGACTGGCTTGCAGCCTGTCAGTTTCACTAGCTCCCCATGCCTCAGAAGACCGCTGCTCTCTGTTTCCTGGCTCTTCTCTCCTCCCCAGCTCCCTCTTCCTGCCCTGGATATATGCACAGCACCACCAAACTAGAAGCTGACTCCCATGAGTAGATGCTATTTCTTGGCTTCGTGTCCTTACACGTTTTTCCTATACCACCCTTGCTCCTGACTCCCTTTCCTAATTGAAGACTCATTGTTGGCATCACTCTTCTCTTTTTTTTGAGAGATGGAGTCTTGCTCTGTCACCCGGGCTGAAGCCTTGCTCTGTCACCCGGGCTGGAGCCTTGCTCTGTCACCCGGGCTGGAGCGCCGTGGCACGATCCTGGTTTCAAGCCTCTGGAGCAGCCGCCTCAGCCTCCCAAGCAGCTGGGATTGCAGGCACATACCACCACACCCAGCTAATTTTTGTATTTTTAATAGAGATGGGGTCTAACTATGTTGGTCAGGCTGGTCTCGAACTCCTGGCCTCAAGTGATCCACCCACCTCAGCCTCCCAAAGTGCTGGGATTACAGGCGCGAGCCACCGTGCCAAGCCTGTTGGCATCACTCTTACCAAGCCCTCTGACTCCTCCAGGCTTCATGAGGTCTCATCTCTCTCCTCTGCCCCTTTTCCTCCCTCATTAGGTTATAAACTCAAGGACACAGCTACATTGAAGGTTTCTGGGCTGGATCCAGCCTCTTCTCATGTTTACAGTTGCAGCACCATCCACTCCTTTGTGCCTGCTGTTTCCGCCAAGTGGCTTTTTCTGCTCTTCTGTCTTGTCGTCTTTCTTTCTTTCTCTTTAAGAGACGGGGTCTATGTCATCCAGGCTGGAGTAGAGCAGTGTGGTCATGGCTCATTGTAACCTCGGCTCCCTGAGCTCCCACCTCAGCCTCCCAAAGTGCTGGGCTTACAGACAGACATAAGCCACTGTGCCTGACCTGTGTCTTTCTTACCAGGGGTTCTCTTCCCATGCTTAATGGCCTTGGCCACCCACTCATATATTTAAGAATAAAACACTATCCCAGCACTTTGGGAGGCCGAGGCAGGTGGATCATGAGGTCAAGAGATCGAGACCATCCTGGTCAACATGGTGAAACCCGTCTCTACTAAAAATACAAAAAAATTAGCTGGGCATGGTGGCGCACGCCAGTAGTCTCAGCTACTTAGGAGGCTGAGGCAGGAGAATTGCCTGAACCCAGGAGGCGGAGGTTGCGGTGAGCCGAGGTTGCACCATTGCACTCCAGCCTGGGTAACAAGAGCGAAACTCCATCTCAAGAAAAAAAAAAAAAAGAATAAAACACTAAAAGGCTTAGTGGAAGCTCTGTAAATGAGTGATGCTTGTTCATTTTCTCAGAATTAATTGATTAGGCTTTTTTTTTTCCAAGGTCTTTTCTCTTAATTGGTCACACACCATAGAGAGGGCACTTCCACTCTTTGGCTGCCAATCTAGAAGCCAGGTGGGGGGCGGCTTGGGTGCGGTCTCACTCCTCAGTCTGCAAACTTTTTCTTAATCCCTCTTTTCAGTATGGCTCCCCCACCTGCCCCTGCAGTGTGCCTGGTGTCCCCCAGTCCAGATACTTTGGTTTATTCCTTCCTAAGAATAAAACTTGGGAAAGTAACATTTTAACGATCTGCCAAGTAGGAAGAAAGGTAGTCACCCGGCCGCTTGGGAGTAAAACAGTAAAACAGTGGAAAGTGGGATAGGACTGTGCGGACCTCCTTCTTAAACAGACTTCTAAGTAATCTTCCTGTTCTTAGACCCACCTTCACCCCTGTTTCCAGAGGGTCCTTGCACTAGAGTTCCTGAAATATGGGGGTAGGTCATGGTTAACAAGGCAGCTGCTTAGGAGTTGGCAGATGAATTAGCTCTAGCCATCCACTTTGTGGAAATCATCTCCTGTCCTGTTCCTTTTGGTTTCATGCTTTTGTATTTTTGAGACAAGGTCTCACTCTGTCACCCATGCTAGAGTGCAGTGGCATGATCTGGGCTCAAGTGATCCTCCCACTTCAGCGTCCCACGTAGCCAGGTCTGCAGGCACACACCACCATGCCTAGCTAATTTTTTTTTTTTGTATCTTTTGTCGGGTCAAAGTTTTGCCATGTTTCCCAGGCTGGTCTTGAGCTCCCAGGCTCAAGTGATTGGTTGACCTCAGCCTCCTAAAGTGTTGGGATTACAGGCATGAGCCACTGCAGCCAGAGGTTCTATGCTTTTTGTTTGTTTGTGTGTTTAAAGTCCCTTCTCTGTCCTTCTAGACGGAACAGAGACAAGCACATGTGATCAACCCACTATGTTTCACAGGTACACTCTTGAGTACATCCTCCCAACAATCCTATGACTTAAGTATTCCCATTTCATAGCTCAGAGAAGCTAAGCTACTTGCCAAGGTCACCCAGTCAGCACATTATAGAGCTATTACATAATTTAAACTGATCTTGTGAGGTCCACTATGGACATATTAGAGATAAGAAGATTATGGCCTAAAAAGGTTAGGCATTTATATCAAGATTAGAAGGCAAGAAAGTGTCAGTATACAGGTTTGAACCCAGAGCTGTCTAACTTCAAAGCCTGTTCTCTCTAGTGAAATTTACTACTACATCTTTAAGGCCAGCCCAAACCAGTTGCTCTACCAGGGCTCAAGAATATACTCTCAGGGGTTCAAGAGCTGTCTTTATGAATGTGTACATTTTGTGTTTTCATTTTTCCACATTTTTTGTAAAACTAGTAAATTGGAGTTAATCTGAATAAACCCTTTATAATCCAGCACTGACCTGGGATTACAGGGGCTGCATATGTATTTCTGTCTGTGATCATTATCACAGGCTCACAAAAACTGAACAGGCTGCCTTACCCTATCAACAGTATTTTCACACCAAGTGAAGCCAGAGTCTAATGGGAGAACAAAGCCTTTGTAGTTGTTTGAAAAGTGGCAGAACAGCGTCAGGTCATCCCACAGCAAGTGCCTCTAGTTTGCTTAAACTCAAATGAGGCTGGGCCACTAACAGTCAAGGCCTTCGTGTCAGTAACAATTCTATTTCAGTAAAACAGTGACGGGCACATTAATGTTCACCTGAATGTTACTGGAATCGTAATTTTCCTTCAATTTACTTTGTTTTGGTCTTTAATGTTGAATAAGAGTCACAAGCCTAGGGGTTTACAGCTAGTATCACGTGGATACACATAGTGAAGTAACATAATGAAAATAATTTACGGCCTGGGCAATGTGGTGAAACCCCATCTCTACAAAAATTCGCTGGGTGCGGTGGCTCATGCCTGCAGTTCTGGCTACTTGGGAGGCTAAGGTGGGAGGATGGCTTGAGACCAGGAGGTTGAGGCTGCAGTAAGCCCAGATCACGCCACTGTACTCCAGTCTGGCTGACAGAGCAAGACCCTGTCTCAAAAATAATAAAAATTTAGGCAAACATGGGGATCAGTGAGACTTTGGTTTTCTTGTTTTTGGCTTTTCCTTTACAGACTCACTTTGAAAACTCAGGCTACTCTGGATGCTGGCCAAAAGGATGACAGTCATTTCCTTTGGTACTGTTAGAACAGTTAGAGCAAAGTCAGTACAGGTAGGTCTAATCATCTGAGGCAACTTCTGTGTCTTTGTTTAGTCTAATGTCTCCCATCGCCGCTGCTCCCCTCTCAATCTTTTTGAATTATGGGTTATTCCCAATCATGTCTTTTTTCCCTTCTATCTGGTGAAACCTTTGGGGGTGAAAAGTTGGCCCCTTATATTATGTCCATCCCACAGCACCTGGCAGTGTCCAACCCAGGGAAGACGATGCTTATCTGCTGAGTCTGCTGAAATAAGACACTAAAGTATTACCAACAGTAAAGGTGGGAAAACTGAGCATCAGAGAGATTTAATTTGCTCAAGATAGCTGGGATGCGCACTTGAGCCTCTGGACAAGCGTCTGCATTTGGTCTCTAAGCTGGCTTTATTCTTAAAGATATCGCACCTCTCAGGGCCCAAATTGTTTGCTTAACTCATGGAATGTTTCTGTGGTCTTGGGAAAGGCCTCTTCCCGCTCTGAGCCTGAGTTTCCCCAACTGTGAGACGGGGGCGTGCCCCAGAGCGCCAAGGCCTCTTGCAGCTCTGAAAAGGGTGAGACAAGAAGCTGGAGGGAGTATGAGGTCTGGTCCTCTCCTAGGTTCTTACCATTTGATGATGCTGTGAACCAAAGGTAAAAAGGAGTAGTTCTCTTCCTCCCTCGCACGGGCCGGTGACTGAGGCCGCGGCGCCGGCGACTGCTGAGGTTGAGGCGCAGCGACCGGCGGCGGCGGCTGAGGAGGCGGCAGCGGCTTGCTGTCCGGCAGCGGCTGGTCGGACGTTGGCGGCAAAGCATCCTCCGCCTGTCGCCCGGCTGCCACCCCGGCAGAGGCCATGGCGCCGGGGTTAGGTTAGCCCAGAGGTTGGATCACCGAAAGCGTCGTGGACTGTACACGTCACCACCGTGCGCCCTGCAGGGGCGGGGTGTGGAAGAAGGCTCTGAGCGTGCGCACTAAGCACCCGGTGGGCAAAGGCGCGGAGGCGGGGCGGGAAGGCTGTTGCTAGGCAATGGGCCGTGGGTGGGTCCAGTGGGGGTGCCTGGATTTGGGTTGTGAGTCAAGATCACTAAATGATTAAATAGTGAGAAATAGGGGATTTATTTCAGAAAGAACAATCTTCTTTTTTTTTTTTTGAGACGGAGTTTTGCTCTTGTTGCCCAGGCTGGAGTGCAATGGCGCGATCTCGGCTCACCGCAACCTCCGCTTCCCTGGTAAAAGAGATTCTCCTGCCTCGGCCTCCTGAGTAGCTGGGATTACAGGCATGTGCCACCATGCTTGGCTAATTTTGTATTTTTAGTAGAGACGGGGTTTTTCCATGTTGGTCAGGCTGGTCTCGAACTCCGAACCTCAGGTGATCCTCCTACTTCGGCCTCCCAAAGTGATGGGAGTACAGTCGTGAGCCACCGCGCCTGGCCAGAAATAACAATCTTCTTATTCCTATTCACACAATGAAGAGGGCCCCAAAGCCACAAACACAGGAAGCCTTGAAATTAGTAAGGCACAGCCTGGCCTAGTGCACCCAAGTCTGGAGAAGAACCAGCTGGACCTGCGGGAGGCATGGACGGCACTTACCTGCTAGTTGAGGCCTGGGCTCCGCAGGCACTGGGAATCCAGAGAGGAGGGACCTCCAGGGCTGGTGGCTCCAAACCCCGCCCGGCCCACTTTGCAAGAGGTGGAGACCTCCTGCTTAGCCTTAAGGACACAGAGACAAAGGGATTGCTGTCCCTCCAATGCTGCATGGCCGCTGAGAGTCTAATAATCCAACTCAACACACGTTTAGTATGCACCTGCTGGGTGGCCATGTGTACGTGTGGTTGCAGGGAGGCTGTCTTTGCTTTCAATACAAGGTAGAGAGGATTGGTGCCAGGAGTGAATATTATATCCTGGAAGAACGACAGGTCAGGTACTCTCCATACCTTCAGGCCAGTTCCCCAAGCCCCTAGGTCCCAGTTTCCTCACCCCTAAAATCATGTTTAGTTCAGAGTTATGGCACAGCCTAAACTGCATTCTAACTTCACATACGTGGCTGATCCCAAAAGGTCTTGTTGATATGAGGACTCCCTGGGATCACAGGCCAGAGACAGGTTTATGGTAATGCTTCTCAAAACAAATTTGATATGTGGGCTATGTAATAATTTTCTGGGCAATGGGGACACCCACCAAGCTTAGTTAGTGAATAGAAGACATGAGTGGAGAAGGCTGTCAACTGGTGAGCCCGTTCTGCTGTAGTCCACCATTGTGGGCAGTACAGAGAGGCAAAGAGGTCAGCATCCATGTAGCATGATAAGGGCAAGGTGGCCAGGCAAAGGATCAATGCTGACATTTCCAGGCACATTGGGAAGGCTGTGTGAAGGCAGATCCGTGGGGAGTGGGACCACAGAAGGAAGTCCTGTTGCAGGGAGCACTGTATAGGTTTGTAGTAAAGAGCCTCAGCACAGCTCTCTGCAGCGAGAGCTGCCCACGGTGCCCCAGAGAGAGAGCAAAGGAAAGGAGTAGGTTGCAGGGTTTTCTTCCTTCTAACCATGGACCTCTCCAACTAAGGGAAAGTTCAGGAGTCCTGGTAGAGCATGGAGGAGAAAAAGGCCTGTTAGAATAGGGCCAGATGTGCTTGAAGAGACTCTATGCCATTGCAGTCATCTGGAGAAAGATGATATAGCAAGTAATAATAATAGTAATTACCACAACTACCGTGGAATAAAAGATACAAGGAACAGAGTTACAGCCACTGTCTCACTTAATCCACAAAAAGAGATCTAGAAGATGGATGTCAGGATTCCCACTTTACAGATGAGGAAACCAAGACTTAAATGGTTAAGATACCAGCCTAAGGGTCCATGCAACTTGCTGACTCCAAGCCTGTGGTCTTAACCAACACTAAAGAGACCTCGGGTTCCTACCAGTCCTGTAACTTTATGATTCAAAATGTTAAAGTGGGTTTGAATTCAGAATTCAAAAAGCAATCCAATATTCATCAATAATATCCCCATGGCAATCGCACGTCATCTTTGCCCTCCCAGCATCTTTTATAAGGTAATTATGAGCCACAACTATATCATTGTCAGAAAAATGAGGACACCTCTGAAAAGAAAAGCACTCGAGGTATAAATAGATATGGCTAAAGAAAACAAATTGAAAACCTAGAAGGCATGAACCAGTATGGTGCATTGACAGTTTGCCCTAAAAATAGTTAATATAATTAGTGGCAAAGAGTAAAGCTGACTTCATAATGTTGCAAGTGGATGTCAGAAAAATACTACCTGTGCTGGTTTCTGCAACTGCCACAACAAATGTGTGTCTGTTTATAACCTGATCTGTGAAAAGTCAGGAAAGACAGGTGCTCCATTGATATGCAAGGAGAACGTATTGTGGTGAAGGAGACATCCCCCTCGTCACAAGGTAAGCACTGAGGTCATTGCTTTCTCAGGCGGATTTATGCCATTTCTCGCAGGGGCTTGTCCGGTTAGTGGTTACCCAGTAGTCTGACTTCAGCCTCAGCTCGGCCTCCTTGGAGTTTCATGACTGGACAATTGCTTAACCTCACTTCTTGCAGCCGTGCAACCTCGCGGGACTGAATGGGCCTTTCTTGTGAAGCACTTAGAGTAAGTATCTGTGCACAGCAGATAGTAATTCTTCTTACTATTCAGATTTAGGGCTTCTTCCTTTGCCAATTAGCAAAACCCAGATAAGAGGAATGAACCACATAAATTCCCTTTGATAAAAACGTAAGCCAAACACGCGAGCCGCACATGCTGCGTTCAGTTTTCTAGCAGCCACTTTAAAAAATAAGAAAACGGGCCAGGCGCGGTGGCTCACGCCTGTAATTCCAGCACTTTGGGAGGCCAAGGCAGGTGGATCATGAGACCAAGAGATTGAGACCATCCTGGTCAACATGGTGAAACCCCGTCTCTACTAAAACTACAAAAAAAAAAAATTAGCTGGGCATGGTGGCGCGTGCCTGTAGTCCCAGCTACTCAGGAGGCTGAGGCAGGAGAATTGCCTGAACCCAGGATGCGGAGGTTGCAGTGAGTAGAGATCATGCAACTGCACTCCTGCCTGCGGGGCAACAGAGGAAGACTCCATCTCAAAAAAAAAAAAAAAAAGAAAACATAGGTGAAGCTAATTTTAATAATATATTTTATTTAACCCAATACATCCAAAATATTATAATTTCAACAATCAATATTAAAATTATTAACCGGCAATTTTACTGTTTTTCCTACTGTGTTTGAAATCGGGTGTTTTACACTTACGATACATCTCAATTCCAACTGGTCACATTTCAACTGCTCAGTAGCCAAGTGTGGCCGGCAAGTACAGAACTGCATGGTGCAGAGAAATGGATTCGTATCACATAGACGGCGCTCACATCATACTGATGGAAATGGAGGAAAAAGGAAGTTGCACAATGGATAGAGTATGTTACCACTTATGCAAATGTTGAAACATGAAAAAATAACACTATTGTCCCTAAATATGACAGGAATGTAAATATTTGAAAAAGAAACTGGAGGGTACCGCCCCATGCATGGGACAGGGGATGAAACAGGGGCCGGGAATATAACAGGCACAACTTTCTATGAGATGTTTTATCTCTTGTATATAAGAGAACTTGAAGCAAATTGGATAAATATGAACAATTGCCAAGTATAGGGGTGGGTGCAAAGGGTTTGGCACATAGAATCCATGTTCTGCTCCTCTCTGGCTTTGTGATGTTGGGCAAGCTATTTAACCTCCCTGAGCCTCAGTTTCCTCATCTGCAAAATGGAATCATATAGTCCCTGTCTAATGGGGCTGCTGAAACAGTTACAAGAGTGAACACGTCAAGAGCTTCAAACAGCGCCTGGCACATAGTAAGCATCTTAGTGTTAGCTACTACTGCTACTTAATTTTTTTCCAAAAAACCCCCAAGTAATTCTTCCTTATGAAACAAGTTGCTACCACAAGGACACATACAAAAACCAGACTGCACCCAGAATGGAGCTTTCAGATGCTCAACGTGGACCCATATCGCAAATATCTATGAATATTCTTGTGACACAAGAATACTGCTACGTGAAGGCCAAAAATAGTCATGTCTCCGTCAGACAAACACCGTGGGTCTTGTGAAACCGATCATGTCATCGTGTGATGGAGGCTTTCATCAAAGCTATGTTCTTACTTCTGATTCACCCTTCTGTTTTCATAACCTGGAGCCTCAGGGAGGTGGAAAAAGCTACACAATACTTTGATTTTTGTGAGTTAAAAAAAAAAAACAGGCAGCAATCATTGTTCTGGCCAAATGTAGTGCAAAGTATACCAGGAATCAGCTCACTGAAGCCACGATTCACTGCATAAACCTCAGACAAAAGCCCTTTGCTGGGTCCACCCCACGGATTGTCTTTCCTTTCTGAGCTCCACTTGATTTTTCTTCTTTTTATTCTTTTCAGAATAAAATACTCCATTATGTCCATTTTCTCAACTCATTTCTTTTAGTGGTTTCATTTCTCGGAATCATTTGTTTTGGGGGCGTTTCAGCATACAAATCCAACTGTATATTTTTTCAGACTGAGAGAATTTTCTCCTTGAGTCCTTCGCTTTAGCCGTTCTGTTTGATCTCTCACCAGCCCTTCACCAGCTGCCCTTCAATTACCAGACAGCTTCTGATATAATACAAATGAGAGGCGAGCCATTCCAGGAACTAGTTTATATAAAAAATGGTTCATTATTGTTCTGACACCATATTCTTTCCAATCTCTTTACTAATTTTCATCCAAATTATTTATTAGCCAAGTTCTTTTTCTGTCTACCAGCTGCTCCCCAAAAGCCTCAATCTTAACCCCTTCTGTTAATCCTTAAAAAAAAATACCCTTCTTCTCATGGTCATCTTTTTTTTTTCTCACTCTTCACTCTCCCCCCACCCCTTCACCCCGCCCTTTTTTTTGGAGATGGAGTTTCGCTCTTGTTGCCTAGGCTGGAGTGCAATGGCACAGTCTCAGCTCACTGCAACCTCCACTTCCCCAGTTCAAGCAATTCTCCTGCCTCAGCCTCCCAAGTAGCTGGGATCACAGGCATGTGCCATCACACCCAGCTATTTTTGTATTTTTAGTAGAGATGGGGTTTCGCTATGTTGGCCAGGCTGGTCTTGAACTCCTGGCCTCAAGTGAGCTGCCTGCCTCAGCCTCCCAAAGTGCTGGGATTACAGGTGTGAGCCACCGTGCCTGGCCAGAGTGGAAGCTTCTTGAGGCCTCACCAGAAGCAGATGCTGATGCTATACTTTCTTTACGGCCTACAGAACCATAAGGCAAATACACCTTTTTTCTTATAAATTACCCAGCCTCAGGTGTTGCTTTATAGCAACACATAATGAGCTTATACAAAGTGGGATAAGTGATAAGTAGAAACAAGAACAAACGCATGACCTTGACCTCAGGAAGAAATCAAGAACCAAAGGGGAGAGATGGCTTTCGGGGTGATGTTTCTAGCCTGTGTGTGCTACCTTCCCAGTGTCTTAACTGGTTTTAAATCTGCAATTGGTCAGGCACAGTGGCTCATGCCTGTAATCACAGTACTTTGGGAAGCCGAGGCGGGCGGATCACAAGGTCAGGAGTTTGAGACCAGCCTGGCCAACATGACGAAACCCTGTCGCTACTGAAAATACAGAGATTAGCTGGGTGTGGGTGTGAGCCTGTAATTCCAGCTACTCGGGAGGCTGAGGCAGGAGAATCACTTGAACCCGGGAGGCGGAGGTGGCAGTGAGCCGAGATTTCGCCACTTCACTCCAGTCTGGGAGACACAGCGAGACTACCTCTCAAAAAAGAGAAGAAAAAAAGAAAGAAAAAACAAAAATCTGCAACAAATGCACATCATTGTGGTTTTTGTGCTTTGGAAAAATCCAGGGCTGGCAGTCATGAGAGGGCTCCAACCCAGCTCCAAGTAGGGGGTACGGAGCACGCGGAGCTGTTCAGCCTCTGGTGAGCCATTGCTGGCTTACATAGGTCTTAATTTTTCCGGTGGCCTTGGTGACAGCTGGCAAGGGACACTGCTTATGTAATGGCCTTGCCGGAGATTGCTGCAACTGCAGGGAGAGAAAAAGTGTGGGAAGAGCCATACCCAGGCTAGGACACAGAGGAGCTTCCTGCAAGGAAAATTCAGGGGCATCTATTAAAAGCTCCTTGGCAGCCAAGCTTATGACCCTTTAGTGATTACCAAGCCTCTAACTAGATGTCACTCTGGAAGCCAGGTGAGAGAAAAGCCAGCCGTGGGGCAAGTGCTCCCAGGAGAGAGAGTGGCCTGTCTGCTCCACGTTGGCCCCAGGCCTGCAATATAGAGTCAAGCTAAGTGTCACAGTTTGAAAGTTTGGGTTCCCCCAAAATTCATGTGTTGACATCCTAACTCCCAATATGATGGTATTAGGAGGTGGGGCCTTTAGGAGGTGATTAGGTCGCAAGGGTGGAGCCCCCATGAATGGGATTAGTGCCTTTATCAAAGAGGCCCAAGGGAGCTGGTTCCCCCTTCTGCCTTGTGAGAATAGAGTGAGGGGACATCACATGTGAATCAGGAACAGGCCCCCGCCAGACACCACCAAACGTGTTGGCGCCTTGAGCTTGGACTTCCCAGCATCTAGAGCTGTGAGCGCTCCGTTTCTGCTGTTTATAAACCACCCAGTTTATGGGATTTGGTTATAACAGCCAGAATGGACGAAGACTCCGGTTTCCTAGGTGGAAGTTGGCTTTTCTTGTCGTGTGAATCAGTGGAGGTGGACTAAATATGCAGAGTTACCCTGGGAAACAGTGAGAGGAGGCCACAAGCCAGGCGTGATAAGCAGCCACAGGGCAGCTTCTGTCATTCCATCTTGGGCTGTGGAGAGCACTGGCCTGAATTGTGTCCCCTAAGGGACAGATCAGAGAACAGGCTCACATCTGCCAACAGCCAACTCCGTGACCTTGGGGAGTAATTCAACCACCTCGTACTTGAGTATCTCAGCAATAAAACGGGGGTCATACCACTCCCATCTCAGTGCTGTCCCAGGGAAGGGAGGGTGCCTATGTGCAGTATCAGGCCAGGTCTCGTGCTCCTGAGACACCCAGGAAATGGAGTTAAGGGGGCGATTCCCACTCACGCCCTCAGGCTGTTTTCTGTTCTTTCTTCTTATGTGTGTTGTTCACACATCTTGAGAGTTGTTCATGTGCATGGTTCCCAGTTAGCCAGCAGTGCAGCAAACAGTCAGCGATCAGCTAGAATAAACAGAAGTCATGTTATTGCATCTTTTTTTCTGCACTTTTTGCGCTTCAGCTCCCATGTTGGTGTCATATGCAGCCTGACTCACAAGCTCACCATCAATGTCAACACTCCTTCGTGATGCAAGATTAGGATATGAATAAACATTTATGGTACCCCTGCTCCATGTGAGGCCATGTTATTAGGTGCTGTGAGGATACGAGGGGCATAAGGAACAGCGTTTGGCTCAGGAAGCTTTTAATCTTGCAGGCCAAATGAAACATTGCATGAGTGACAGGCTCACTGGCGTTAGCCAAGGATTCATTTCCCAGCTGAGACACCTGTTCACCCTCCACCCGTTCAGCCAAAGGCAGATGCCACTGAGTCTGGTCTGAATGATGTGGGCCCTGTCAAGGAGCTCGGTCAGCTCAGCCTCCTGCAGAAGAGGCGTAAGAAAGAGCAAATGTGTAAGAAAAGTGGCTCTTGGCCAGGCGAGGTGGTTCACACCTGTAATCCCAGCACTTCGGGAGGCCACGGCAGGTGGATCACCTGAGGTCAAGAGTTCAGGACCAGCCTGGCCAACATGGAGAAACCCCGTCTCTAGTAAAAATACAAAAATTAGCTGGGCATGGTGGCAGGCACCTGTAATCCCAGCTGCCCAAGAGGCTGAGGCAGGAGAATCACTTGAACCTGGGGGTTGGAGGTTGCAGTGAGCCGAGATCGCACCACTTCACTCCAGCCTGGGCAAAAGAGCAAAACTCCATCTCAAAAAAAAAAAAAAAAAAAAAA
>NW_022437155.1:678540-688931 GCF_009761245.1 Sapajus apella
AAAAAAAAAAAAAAAAAAAAAAAGGAGCTCTTAAAATGGCTTTAGTTGGGGAATTGGAAGGAGACAATTGCAGGATTATCGTCTGAGGAAAAGGGGGATTCCACCAGATGGCAGGATGCAGGGGAAGCAGATCCCAGGATCGGCACGGCTCAATCTAAGGAGCTAAAACCACACGGATGACAAAGCCAAATCCTCCAAAAGCTGAAGTTTAGATCCAAACTGGGTCAATCCCCCCATGACAAAACCTCTAAAAAGTTAATCAAACACAGAGAGAATGCATATAAGTGAAGGAAATTATTTCATAAAGATAAAGAAATCTATGAGAAGAACTAATAAAATCAGAGAGAGGGGCGCAAACTTCAGGGCCCTATTTCCTCCCTCCTGAATGTCTTCTGGACACTCGGCATACAAGGAAAGGTCTCTCCGTTTCTAAAACCCTCCATGTGTCTGAAGCTGCATCTGGCCCTTCGGTCTGCCAACATCGTGCCCATCCATCCTTCATCGTAATGGCTGGTATTCAGCCATCATTCCCAAAGAATCAGCCATTCGTGGGGCTGATAGGACCTAGCTGCGCTCCTGGAGATCTTGGAGTGGGAGGGGGCAGCTGGAAGAGATTTAAATGATCTGTGGTGCAACGGGGACATTTCTGGCAAAAAAAATTTTTTTTTGGCCAAATATCATCCATTGCTTACTCCTGCCCTACCCAGCTTCCATTCCAGCTCTGAGAGATGAAATGTCACTGGTTGGAACTAGTCATGATCATCACATTCTCCTTAGCCCGTGACTGGTCTAGAGATGGCCCTGGGCCTCAATTTTGGTCATTCATATTTACTTATTTATTTTTAATTAATTAATTTATTTTTAGACAGAGTCTCACTCCATCGCCCAGGCTGGAGGACAGTGGCTTAACCTTGGCTCACTGCAACCTCCACCTCCCAGGTTCAAGCGATTCTCCTGCCTCAGCCCCCCAAGTAACTGGGATTGCAGGTGCATGCCACCACACCAGGCTAATTTTTTGTATATTTAGTAGAGACGGGGTGTCACCATGTTGGCCGGGCTGATCTCGAGCAATCCACCCACTTTGGCCCCCCAAAGCGCTGAGATTACAGGCATGAGTCACTGCACCCAGCCTATCTTCTCCTACATTTTAAATGTATATGTGTGTCTTGAAGATAAATTTGAGTTCATTTTGTTTAGTAATCTGCTTTTTTCTCCTAACAATTTGCTATGCATGACTTCCCACGTAAGCTAATATTTATTTACAGCATGATTATCAACAGAACAATGCATTAAAAACTAAGCCAAAGGGGAAAAAAATCCCAGCAAATTCCTATAAGAAGGCAATAATGGGTTAGAATTTCGCAGAATTTCAAGAATTATACAGATGGCAGGTAGCTTTTGGGGACCATTTTTATTGAAATGAAGCAATTTTTACTTCCTCTGGGATTCATAGTTGAGCTGTCCTGGAATCTCAAGCCATCCCTGGAATATTTTAAAGGGGGAATTATTTATTATTAATAAATAATTACTTCATTAATATTTATTAATATCCTATGGTTTCCTCCTTCCTGCCAAAGGAAAAGGTATTAGATCTTTTTTCTTTTTTTGGTTTGTTTTTAGTTTTTAATTTTTATTTAATTTTAATTTTAATTTTATTTTATTTTAAGGTATTAGATCTTAAAAGTTAAATGTACCTACATATACAGCCATGCATACGCATGTGCTCTCCATCAGTGCTGCTGCTGGGTGGGAACATCAAGGGTGGCAAGCCAAGAAACAGGCTCCATGCTGCCAATGGGTGGGGAAGGAGCCTGCATAGGAGGAAGGCACCAGCCCTTGACAATCGTTTTGTTTTGTTTTGAGACAAAGTCTTGCCCTGTCACCCAGGCTGGAGTGCAGTGGCACAATCTCAGCTCACTGCAATCTCCACCTCCCAGGTTTCAAGGGATACTTCCACCTAAGCTTCTCAAGTAGCTGGAATGACAGGCATGTGCCACCACGCCTGGCTAATTATTTGTATCTTTAGTAGAGACAGGGTTTCACCATGTTGGCCAGGCTGGTCTCGAACTCCTGATCTCGTGATCTGCCCAATACAGGTGTGAGCCACTGCACCCGGCCAACAATCTTGCCTTCTGGTCGCGCAGTCTGAGGACTGCTGCTGTGGTTGAGTATTAAACAGACCAATCTTTGCTTTTATACTCTTTTCTCTACTATTGCTTCATCAAAGCTGGTAGACGATGCAGTATTTACCTTAAGGAGGCACAGGGAGGGGATCTAGCCCCCCTGCTGCCCTCTCCTCATTACATGAGTGTTTACTTTCCTGGATGGGCACCATTATGAAGCCCCTGTTGGCAAGCAGCAAAACCGAAGCCACCTATTGAAGCAGGAGCTGCAAGAAACAAACCTCTCGAACACCGAGCTAAGGAAGGAAGTGGCTTTGTATTTGGCTCAGCCCATTCACTGAGCTCCCCAAGAAGCAGCTTCTCTCCCCTTTATAGGCTTACAACGCTAAAGGGGGAAACTGAGGTGAAACTATGTCATTGTCCATTTGCTGGATGTGCGACCTTACAATCTTTTGGCTTCATTGGTTTGCTAATTCATATGCAACACGAGGGGAGTGGCAGGGGAGGGGATTACAGAGACAAGACAAAGGCAGTAAACTATTAGTTGGCAGGGGTGTTTTCAGGAGGGAGCCTGGGCGGTGCAGACGTGGGGGCGTGACCCAGTGCCGGGCTCCAGCCGGTAGGGCTAAAATTCATCTGCAATTCTTTCAAGGCTTACAGATAGCAGAGATGCTGGGAACTGAAAAGGGAGTCATGTTCCCAGCTCTTTGGGCTTTTTTTTCCTTTTTCACCCTCCTTCCCATCTGGAGGGGAGGGGAGGGAGGAGGTGGAGACCGGGAAACAGAAGGAGGCGAGGATGTCTCCCTTCTCACTATCATAGGCTCAGCAGGTCCCTAAAGACTTGAGAAGGACGTGGAAGGGTGTCTCCTCACATCCTCATCATCATCTAAACCAGAAATGTAAATGCAGCTCCCACCAGGTGAGTTTACAGTCCACGTACATGACCACACGTGAGAGAGGGAAGATTAGAAATTACATCCAAGGACAGAATTGGGTTTTATTTTCTGGAATTCAAAAAAACAAGTCATTGGAACTCCCAAATAGTTCTCCAAAATGTTGGTTACCAGGGTTACGAGATACAACTCTAAGTTTTGAGATGTGAAAATGAGGGCTAGCTGGCAAACCAAGGGTGGGAGGAAGACAGAGACAGAGAGAGATTTATTATGGGCAAGGGAGAATGTATTTCACCTGGTACCCCTGACCACTAAGACAGGGACTCGGCAGGACGCCAACTTTTGGAGGCAACACCTATTCCCGTCCACTTGGGGATACCACTCTAATTCATTTTGGGGTTAACTGAAAAACCACTAGTTTCAAGTGGAGCCCAGAGCAAGAACACAGCCTAAAGCGAAACCAGACTGCAGTGGAAGCAACTCTTACTACTCGGGTTGTAGAACCCTGGTCTGAGAGTTTTAGAGAGGGCACAGCAGACAAGGCTGCTGTGTGGATATCTGGAAAGTGCAAAGAGGAGAGTGGCGACAGAGCCCCGTGACATGAGGACCAGCACGTCCAGCAGGCAACCACTTCTGATGTTTTACTGGGCCCTGGGAGAGACTAAGCACCTGGCCATGGGGCGTGAAGTGATTGTGACCAAAGATGACCTTCATGAGCTGGGTACTAAGTTCAGGTGAGTGTAGAACAGTTGATCAAATATTTGGGAGCTGGTACATTTGAGTTTGGGACTGCCCCGTGGTGGGGCAGACAGACCAATCTCCTCTCTCTCTCTCTCTTTTTTTTTTTTTTTTTGAGACAGAGTCTTGCTCTGTCGTCCAGGCTGGAGTGCAGTGGCGTGATCTCAACCTCTGCCTCCCGGGTTCAAGTGAGTCTTCTCCTTGGCCTCCCAAAGCACTGGGATTACAGGCATGAGCCACTGTGCCCAGCCAAGACAGACCAATCTCTGAGCACCTCAGAGAGCTTCAGTAAATTCATGAATAGGTGACCCAGAATCCGATGTCATCCAACTCTATTGCACCAGTATCCGTACCCTAAGACACACCTCTGGCCTCACGGTGGGGAGGGGGAGCTCCTTAGATCAACTGACAAAAGAAAACCTCCTTAGGCTAGTTCACAGCTGTGCACTCTGTTGGCGCTGGCTGGAAATGGGCTGTTGCTCACTACAGCCCCATTCAGCAGTGACCAGGAAGGACGGTGGTCAAGGGAGGTCCTTCGGGTGGGTAGAGTTGGGAGCACTAAGCCTGGCTGTCATCTGACTGCAGAGGGCGTGTCCTGAGATGTGAATAGGCCTGGATTCTGGAGCAGTGGCACCTGGCTTGCCTGGCTGATGCGGGCCTTAAGGGTGGGGTTCCCAGAATTAGCAAATAAAATTATCGGACACCCAGTTAACTTTTTCAATAAACAAATGATTTTTTTTTCTTTTTTTTTTTTTTAGATGGAGCCTCACTATGTCTCCTAGGCTGGAGTGCAGTGGCACGATCTCGGCCCACTGCAACCTCCACCTGGCAGGTTCAAGTGGTTCTCCTACTTCAGCCTCCTGAGTAGCTGGGATTACAGGCATGCGACGCCACGTCCAGCTAATTTTTGTATTTTTAGGAGAGATGGCATTTCACCATGTTAGTCAGGCTGGTTTTGAACTCCTGGTCTCGTGATCTGCCTGCCTCAGCCTCCCAAAGTGCTGGGATTACAGGCATGAGTCACCGTGCCCAGCCACAAATGATTTTTTTAGTATAAATATGTCCCAAATAGTGTATGAGACACACTTTTACTTACAAACAAGTATTGCTTATCTGAAATTCAGATTTTACTAGTATCCCATGTTTTATCTGGCCAACCTACTTGAGGGAGCGACAGGCTGTCCAGTGTTTCACCAGACGAACTGTTTTATGAGCCTACCTGAGGGAGTAATCCTGGAAGGCCGCAGACAGGAACTCTGGGAAAGAGGAATGGAGCTGGACCTATGGAGTGGGCACATGGAGTGTGGATCTTCCTGTCTGACATGATGCCCTTCAGAATGTCCTCTGCAGGGAGGCACGGAGTAGCAGGCAGACAGGACGGCTTGTCCTGTGGATGCCAGCCAGGCTCTCACCTCCACCTCCCCAGGGATGACAGTGGCCCATGATTAGAATGACCTTCTGGTAGGTAGAGATGCTATGCATGGCCTCAACAGCATGAAATCTCTCTCACCCAAGCCAGTTCAGCTGCAACCACTGACGAAAGCATATATGTTCAGTGGCAATCCATGGAATGGGAGAAATTTATGCTATGTGTTTTTTTAACCACAATAAAATAAAGTGCTGGGCATGGTGGCTCATGCTTGTAAATCCCAGCACTTTGGAAGGCCAAAGCTGGTAGATCATGAGGTCAAGAGATTGAGACCATCCTGGCCAACATAGTGAAATGCTGTCTCTACTAAATAGTAAACACAAAAATTAGCTGGGTGTGGTGGCATGCCTGTAATCCCAGCTACTCGGGAGGCTGAGGCAGGAGAGTCGCTTGATCCTGGGAGGTGGAGGTTGCAGGGAGCCGAGATCCCGCGATTGCACACCAGCCTGACGACAGAGCAACACTCTGTGTCAAAAAAAAAAAAGTGATGCAGCTCCTTCCACTGGGTCTCTTGGGACTCTGTCTTGGAACCCGGCAGCCATGCTGTGAGGAGGTCCAGACTGGCCCTCGCAGGAAACCATGTGGAGGGGCCCCAGTTGTGGGTTCCAGCCCCGCCCAGCTGAGGTCCCAACAGCCACAAGAGGGAGTTGAGGCCACAGCAAGTCACCCATGGCTGCAGAGGCTCCCCAGGAGGGGCACCAGCCACGGTGGGGCAGACAGACCAATCCCCTGTGCCTGTCTCCCTGCCAGACCCACAGAGCCCGTGAGCATCATCAAAGGATCGCTTTACACAGCTCAGTTTTGCGGTGGTTTGTTGCCAGCAATAATGGCTGGATCTGGTGTCTTAGAAATCATTCCTCCCCAAGGTGGTTCTTCCCTAATTCTGTACAGGGTTTCCCGAAAGGGAATCTTCAGGGCAGCAGGAGCAGGTAACGGAAGACCTGCCTCATTCCCTCCTGCTTCTTTAGAGGTCATATGGAGGAGGCCAGGCATAGTGGCTCATGCCTGTAATCCCAACACTTTGGGAGGCCGAAGCAGGTGGATCACCTGAGGTCAGGAATTTGAGACCAGCCTAACCAACATGGTGAAACCCCGTCTCTGATAAAAAATACAAAACTTAGCCAGGCATGGTGGTGCACGCCTGTAATCCCAGCTACTCAGGAGAGTGGGGCGGGAGAATCACTTGAACCTAGGAGGCGGAGGTTGTAGTGAGCTGAGATCGTGCCACTGCACTCCAGCCTGGGCAACAGAGTGAGACTCTGTCTCAAAATAAAAAAAAAAAAAACATATATATTCAGATCTCATGAAACTTATTAAAAAAAAAAAGAAGTCATATGGAGGTCGGCTTCTGAGTACAGGCCCTGGGGTCCGTTCCTCTGCATTGCCCCCCCCACTCCCCCCCACCTCCCGCAGCGCAAGATGCCATCTCGGGCTGAGGGTGTCCCTGGGGCAGTTGCTGATAGGCCTGCACTTTCCTTTGACAATGCGGTCTTTGCCTGGGGGCATTCAGACTTGTCTCGGTGGGAAGGACAGCGCCAGCACTCCTCTGCGGCTATTGTGGTCCCAAGTGAGTCCAGCTGGTCTCAGTATTTCTTCTCAGTCCACTTTCCAAGGGGTGAGGAGGCTCTGGCAGTGTTCGCTATTCAGAGGGAGCTAGTAAAGGAGGAAGGGAGAGAGGCCAGGAGACATCCAGATGCCAGAAAGCACAGGTGCCAAAGCCGGGTGTCACTCACTCGCTCATCCTTCAGCGGATGCTTCCCATGCTCCTGCGGGCACTGCCAGGCCAAGGAAGGTAAGCAGCTCAGCACTCAGGACAGATGCATTAGCCTATAAGAACCAGAGAGTGTCCAGGTGTCTGTAACGGACACTTCATATCTTTTTTTTTCTGTACACTTCTTTTTTTTGGGAGTCGGAGTCTCACTCCGTGGCCCAGGCTGGAGAGCAGTGGTGCAGTCATAGCTCACAGCAGCCTCGAACTCCTGGACTCCAGTTTTCCTCCCACCGCAGCCTCCCGAGTAGCTGGGATTACAGGCACGTGCCGCCACACCTGGCTCTATACCCTTTTAAAGCTGTTGTTTTCGGTATTTCTAAAAAATTTTTTCTGAAGTCTGATTTTCCAATGCAGTTTTAATTGATTCTTTTGAATTTTCTAGATAGTCAATCACATCCGCAGCAATTGATGGGTCTGTCTCTTGCTTTTTAATCTTGATAGCACTTACTTCTTTTCCTTGTTCCATCTGATTGGTGGGACTCCCTGAAGAAAAGTGAGCGATAGCTTCGTAGCTCGCGTCTTGTTCTGCACTCAGTGGGAATATGGTGAGTGCTTTACTATTAAATTTTATATTTGCTATTCGTTTTTGATAAAAACTAGAGGTTAAGGAAATTTTCATTCTATTTTTAGTGATTAACTTGTTCATGATTTTCCTAATGAGCTTAATTCACTGGTCAAAGTTTAATTTCTGTTCAATAGAAATCGATAAATTTAATAAATGACCAAAATCTCATCTGGATCGTTTGCCTATGGACACAATTCTCCATGAGACTGGACGGTGTCTGGTGGGTTTGAGGAGCAGGCAGAGGCTCCTCGGGGAAACCCTGCTAGGACCGTCACCCCTGCTTCCTCCATGTAAAATCCTGTCACATAACCTGTTGAATGTCAGTCCCTTTGTTAGTCAAAGGAAGAAGCTGGGTGATGGCTTCTTCGCCAAGGCTTTAAAAGGGACAGTAAATGAGAGGGTAATAAATGTTCAAGTTCAAAAATAGTTATTCAGTGGTAGAATTATGAGTGCTGTTTATTTATTTATTTTTTATTTTTAGGCAAGTTGAGTGCAGCAGTGGGAGTGGAGAAGGAACAAAGAGATCTGTAACTGCTTCCGATCAATCAGCTGTAGACACTGCGGCACTCGGACCAGACCCCTTCCTCCCTCCCTCACTCCCCCTCCCTCTCTCTCTTCCTCTTTCTTTCTTGCTTGCTTTCTTCTTTCCTTTCTTTTGTCTTTCTCTCTCTTTCTTTCTTTCCCTCCCTCCTCCCTCCTCCCTCCCTCCCACTCTCTCTTTCTTTCCTTCCTTCCTTCTTTCTCTTTCTCTCTTTCCCTCCCTCCCTCTCACTTTCTTTCTTTCTTTCCTTCTTCTTTCCTTCCTTCCTTCTTTCCTTCTTTCTTTCTACAGGGCCTGGCTCTGTTGCCCAGGCTGGAGTGCAGTGGCGTGATTATGGCTCACACAGCCTCCAACTCCTGGGCTCAAGTGATCCTCTGCCTCAGCCTCCCAAGTAGCTGGGACTACAGTCATGTACCACTATGCCCGGCTAATTAAAATTTTTTTTTCTTTTGTAGAGACAGGGTCTTGCTCTGTTGCCCAGACTGGTTTTGAACTGGTCTTAAATGATCCTCCTGCTTAGGCCTCTCAAAGTGCTGAGAGGACAGAGATGAGCCACCATGCCTGACCTGTCTTTATTTTTAAAAGCTCTTTAGGGAGGCTGAAGCAGGAGAATCATTTGAGCCCAGGAGTTGGAGGCTGTAGTGAGCTGTGATCACACCACTGCACTTCAGCCTGGGCAACAGGGCGAGAATGTCTCCTTTTTTTTTTTTTTTTTTTTTTTTTGACAGGGGTTCGCTCTTTTTATCCAGGCTGGAGTGCAATGGCGCGATCTCGGCTCACCGCAACCTCCGCCTCCTGGGTTCAGGCAATTCTCCTGCCTCAGCCTCCTGAGTAGCTGGGATTACAGGCACGCACCACCATGCCCAGCTCATTTTTTGTAGTTTTAGTAGAGACGGGGTTTCACCATGTTGACCAGGATGGTCTCGATCTCTTGACCTCGTGATCCACCTGTCTCGGCCTCCCAAAGTGCTGGGATTACAGGCGTGAGCCACCACGCCCGGCCTTGAATGTCTCTTAAAAGAATTAAAAATTTGGCCAGGCATGGTGGCTCACGCCTATAACCCCAGGAGGCAGAGGTTGTGGTGAGCTGAGATTGTGCCATTGCACTTCAGCCTGGGCAACAAGAGTGAAATTCCATCTCAAAAAATAAAATAAAATAAAAATAAAAAATTTTAAAAAGGTTTCAAGAAAAAGGTCTTTAATATGGTTATTTTGGTCTTTTTCATAAAGGCATGTGTGTGTGCATGTGTGTGTACACATGGTATCTTTTAATCATGAAGGGTGCAATATGTCATTCTGTGTTCTGGCTGTATAAAAATTGAGAAAACTGGATTTCACAGTCTGAGTCTGGAGGATTACCAAGGAGTGAATATCCATGGCTGACCTTCTGTGGCCCAGCCGTGGGTTCTGCTTTTCCATGCTGTTTCTGAGGCTTAACCAAACTGCCCTTTGCCAGGAAGACAGAAGCCCTGCACATTGAGCTGCCATAGAACAGGACTCAACTGAAAAGTCCACTCCCTTCCGTTCACCGAAGTCCTTCCCTCTGGTTCAGCAACAAGCAGACAGGAAATGGCATAGGCCCTGCCTCCCTGCACAGACCCCTCATGAGCTGTGAGGTACAGGACCAAGCACAGGGCAACAAAAAGCTTATTCTGAAAACTGGGTTGAGCAGTATTTTTCCTAATCCTCTAGGTCCCTCTCACTGTGACGTCTGGCCAAGTGCCGCAGATCCTGAAGCCAGACAAACTGGGTTCAAATCTCAGCTGCATCACTTATTAGCTGTGTGACCTGGGGACGTATATAATCTCCATTTCCTTGTGAGTAAACTTGGGATGATAATAACCATATTTACCCCAGATGGCTATCGCCATAAACATGAACTGAATTCATCCATGAAAGGTGCTTAGCACTGTGCCTGGGAAACAGTAAATGCTCAGTAAGTGTTAGCAATACTGATGATGATCATGGTGATGATGGTGATGGTGATGGTGATGATGGCGATGATGGTGATGTGATGATGGTGATGGTGATGATGGTGATGGTGATGATGGTGATGGTGATGATGGTGATGTGATGATGGTGATGATGGTGCTGGTGATGATGGTGATGGTGATGATGGTGATGATGGGGATGGTGATGATGGTGATGGTGATGGTGATGATGGTGATGATGGTGATGGTGATGATGGTGATGGTGATGATGGGGATGGTGATGATGGTGATGATGGTGATGGTGGTGATGGTGGTGATGGTGATGATGGTGGTGATGGTGATGATGGTGATGGTGGTGATGGTGATGGTGATGATGGTGATGGTGGTGATGGTGATGTGA
>NW_022437155.1:688941-758354 GCF_009761245.1 Sapajus apella
GTGATGATGGTGATGGTGGTGATGGTGATGTGATGGTGATGGTGATGTGATGGTGATGATGGTGATGGTGATGATGGTGATGTGATGGTGATGGTGATGTGATGGTGGTGATGGTGATGGTGGTGGCGGTGACAATGATAGTCACACAACAGCCAACAGTACTGAGTGCTGCCTTCTGCCTGGCATATTCCCACAGCTAAACACGAATTCACTATTCAGTCCTCATTGTCCATTTCCAGCCTCACTGATAACTCCATAATTTATGGAAGAGGGAAGAGACGTACAGCATGGTTGAACCATGTACACAGCTATGTGAATGGTGGTGCTGCCAGGGAGAAAAGGCCACCAGAGCTGGGTGGTCTTTTCTCCCTGACACCACCTGTCCTCCTGACACCACCTCTCCTCCTACTGAGAGATGACTTCATGGAGGGAGGACAAGTTCAGCTACTGGAGCCTCCCAGGCCCCCAGGGGGTGATAAAGGGTGAGGGAAGAGAGTCTGGACAAAATGGCAGCCCAGCAAAGCTCCCCTCCTTGGGGCATGGTGCTTTCACACCTTAGGCACCCTCATTTCATTTTTTTTTTTAAAGTTTAAAACATTTTTATTGTAAAAGTAATACAAACAAAAACAAACATGGAGAAAAGACAAAGTCATCCATTTACCGCCTCCCATCCCACTACAACCACAGTTAGTAATTTGATTTACTTTGTCACCTTCCTATCACACGCTTGATGTGTTGTTTCAACCATGATGACACCCACTCTACACCCACACACTTTGGTATCTTGCAATTTTTACTTAATGTAACATTCTCATGTTTTTTGTTTTTTGTTTTTTTTTTCCTTGAGGTGGAGTTTCACTCTTGTTACCCAGGCTGGAGTGCAATGGCGCGATCTCGGCTCACCGCAACCTCCGCCTCCCGGGTTCAGGCAATTCTCCTGCCTCAGCCTCCTGAGTAGCTGGGATTACAGGCACACGCCACCATGCCCAGCTAATGTTTTGTATTTTTAGTAGAGACGGGGTTTCACCATGTTGACCAGGATGGTCTCGATCTCTTGACCTCGTGATCCACCCGCCTCGGCCTCCCAAAGTGCTGGGATTACAGGCTTGAGCCACTGCGCCCGGCCCATTCTCATGTTTCTAACGATATTCATTACTAATTTTAATAAGTACATTATGTACCATTTGTAGATATCCGTTTACTATTTCCTATACCCAGGGATGGCAAATTATGGCACCCCATTTGTAAATAAAGTTTTACTGGAACAAGGCCATGGCGTGTTGTTTATGTAGTGTCAATGGCTGCTTTCGTGCTTCAGACAGCAGTGTAGACAAGTTATGACAGAGAGAGTAGGTTTAAAAACCTAAAATATCTACTTTCTGGCCCTTTATAGAAAAGGTTTGCCAATCTTTACCCCAAACTTTTAAGTGGTAAAGTCATTTAGAACATCTTTGTGCATGTAATTTTTCATACCTTGTACAATTTAAACAACATTGACAAAGTGGAATAACTGGGTCTAATGAATGAAGACATTTCTAAGGCTGATACTGTCCCACACTAGCTCTCTTGTAACATTCATAATAAAAGTGGTAGTGATGAGTATGAAAAGGAAGGCCCAGAACTCTTGCAGGTAGCACGTCTCCTGTCCCTGTTACTCAAGACATGTAAGTTTGCACTCTGAATGAACGTATTTTGAGTTTTGATTTAAAGTTAACCAAAAAAAGAGTAATAACAGTAATTGCAACAAGAAGACCGATTGAAAGACATCTTTTACTTTCTACTGGAGAGGGAAAAGCAGACAGAAGTAGGTGACAAGGTATACATAAAATGCCATTCCAAGATAGTTGCAGTAGCCAAAAGGCACTGGGAGAGCTGAGTAAGAGAGCGAGATGGCGGTCTCAACCATGAGCTGGCAGTGGCCGCAATAACAAAGAGGCAACTATGAGTGTGGGATGACAAGCAGCACACAGGTTCCACCGTCTGAACACATCCTAGACATAAGCCTATATACAACCGGAATTAAACTGTCTCTAGGTAAGAGTGTTTTAAAGAAACCACCGTTTGGGAAGCTGAGGCGGGCAGATCACAAGGTCAGGAGACCGAGACCACTATGCCCAGCTAATTTTTCCATTTTTAGTAGAGATGGGGTTTCACCATGTTGGCCAGGATGGTCTCGATCTCCTGACCTTGTGATCCGCCCACCTCGGCCTTCCAAAGTGCTAGGATTACATCGTGAGCCACTGCGCCCAGGCCCTATATATTTGTTTTGCTTTGTTTTTTCTTTTCTAAAGAAAAGCAGGTTTTCTTTTCCTTTTTTTTTTTTTGAGATGGAGTCTCGCTCTGTTGCCCAGGCTGGAATGCAGTGGTACCATCTCGGATCACTGCAACCTTCTCCAGGGTTCAAGCAATTCTCCTGCCTCAGGCTCCTGAGTAGCTGGGAATACAGGCACCCACCATCACGCCCAGCTAATTTTTGTATTTTTAGTAGAGACAGGGTTTTGCCATCTTGGCCAGGATGGTCTCAATCTCTTGAGCTCGTGATCTGCCTACCTCGGCCTCCCAAAGTGCTGAGATTACAGGCGTGAGCCACCGTGCTGGGCCATTTTTCTTCTACCTGGGGAAGTTTTATTCTTCAGAATGAAAACCTTATGGAATGGAGAAGTCAACCCACATGTTCAAAGTCAACCCTGACTGTCTCTGAGATAAAAGGTAAAGCAGTCTGATGGGTCTCAAATCCAATCTTGTATGAATAAAACAAGCATCAGGAAACGTAGATGTCATCTTCTAAGCGGAATATTCTGAGGGTCTGGCAGCAGAAATCCATCAGTAAGTTTATAATAGACTATTGTAGAATCAGACTCCACTATGGCCAAAGTAAAAGACATCGGCAAATCTGGATCACCTTGCAACATTCAAGACGCCGTCAAGATCTCCCTTACCCTGTTATGGCTGAGGGAAGCCGTGATGGGGACAGGCACCACAGTCTGGAACCCCTCCCCTTCTATCTCAGTACCGCCAAGGCAGGTGAGCTGGCTTCTGGTAATCCCACACAGTTTACTTCATGCCAGGTTTTGCTTTCCATGGGGTCCAGGTAAACCAAGAATGCTATATAAACTTGGGGGGCATCTCCTGTATCTAATTCCATCATTTCGAAATACTTAGGGTGGGTGCCCATCCAGTCATCTTCCGGGGCAAACGAGGGAGCTCCACTGCCATCGCCAAAGCCACGAATGCCGCCCCGACCCAGGCGGGGGTGCTGCGGGGGGTGGGCTCGGAATGGCCGCGCTCCTCCATGCCTGCTGGCGTGGCACTTCCGTGGTGCACACGTCATTCTAAGACTATTCTTGCTGGTGCTGTTTAAGAAGTCCTGTTCTGAAGCGGGGCGCCAAGATTGCTGGAGAAGCCAGCACCGGAATGCAGTTCCCAGCGAATGAGAGAGACACAGGGGGCTAGACGGCTTGGCGATTCCAAACGAGGTGCCAGGTTCGTTTCTGTGGGACTGAGAGGGCACTGAAAATAGGCCCAGGGAAGGAGCTGCAGGGTGAGAGCCGTCCAGAGGTGCAAATCAAGACGGGGGTGGCGGGGGCGCGTCCCCGCCTGAAACGTGCAGCTGGCTGGGAGGGCCAGCGGACTTCACCCCGGGGTGCTCCGTTTCCGATCCTGTGCTTACCGCATCCCTCCTGCAACCCACGTCCACCACAGCCCGGCGAGACGGTGGGGCGCCGTGGGTAGTCGATGCAAATATGAGCCGCGGCTACCGTGGGGCGCAGCAAGTTGTCACAGGGACCTGGGCAGGAGTTTGGACTAAAGCCATTGGGACTGACCGTCCCACAGAGGGAGGCAGAGTTGAAAGCAGGGACGCAGACCATAAGGCCCGGCAGGCCTCACCTCCACAGAACTCAAACTGAAGCCCTCGCTAGAGAGCTAGGCAGCAACTACACCAGCTTGGATCCAGCTGGGGAAGGAGAGCCCCATTGGGAAGCCGGGGCCCATCTCACCTGCAAACAAACTCCAGGGAAGGACCACCCACCCAGCAACCTGTGAACCCGAGAGAGCCCAGTAGCGCCCTCTACAGGCCAAAAAAGATACAGCTCCAACCTCAACAGAAAAAACCTTCACTCAAGAGACTCCTGAAATCACCAACTTCAAAGATTAAAGGGAGACAAATCCACGAAGATGGGGAAAAAAAACAGCGCAAAAAGGATGAAACCATCAAAGAACAGAACACCTCTTCTCCTCCGAGGGATCACAACTCCTCACCATCAAGGGAACAACAAAAGAGAATGAGTCTGACGAATTGACAGAAGCAGGCTTCAGAAGGCGGGTAATGACAAACTTCTCTGAGTTAAAAGACCATGTTCTAACCCAATGCAAAGAAACTGAGAACCTTGAAAAAAGGTTAGACGAAATGCTAACTAGAATAACCAGCTTAGAGAAGAACGTAAACCACTTGATGGAGCTGAAAAACACAGCACGAGAACTTGGAAAGGCATACACAAGTTTCAACAGCCGAATCGATCAAGCAGAAGAAAGGATATCAGAGATAGAAGATCAAATCAATGAAATAAAATGAGAAGACAAGATTAGAGAAAAAAGAGTGAAAAAAAAAAATGAACAAAGCCTCCAAGAACTATGGGATTATGTGAAAAGACCTAATCTACACTTGATCGACGAACCTGAATGTGACAGGGAGAATGAATCCAAGCTTGAAAACACTCTTCAAGATATTATCCAAGAGAACTTTCCCAACCTAACAAGGCAGGCCAACATTCAAATCCCGGAAATACAGAGAATACCACAAAGATATTCCTCAAGGAGATAAAACCCCAAGGCACATAGTTGTCAGATTCACAAGGGTCGAAATGAAGGAAAAAATCCTAAGGGCAGCCAGAGAAAGGTCAAGTCACCCACAAAGGAAAGACTGTCAGACTCACAGCAGATCTCTCGGCAGAAACCCTGCAAGCTAGAAGGGAGTGGGGGCCAGTATTCAACATCCTTAAAGAAAAGAACTATCAACCCAGAATTTCATATCTGGCCAAACTAAGCTTCATAAGTGAAGGAGAAATAAAATCTTTATGGACAAGCAATTGCCGAGAGATTTTGTCGCTACGAGACCTGCCTTACAGGAGCTACTGAAGGAAGTACTAAGCAGAGAAAGGAACGACTAGTTCCAGCCACTGCAAAAACGTACCAAGTGGTAAAGAATAACGACTCAATGAAGGAACCATGTCACTTAACGGGCAAAACAACCAGCCAGTAACAAAATGGCAGGATCGAATTCAAACAACAATATTAATGTCGAATGTAAATGGCCTAAACACCCCAATCAAAGGACACAGACTGGCAAACTGTGTGCTGTATTCAGGAAACCCATCTCACGTGCAAAGACTCACATAAACTCAAAGGGATGGAAGAAGATGTACCAAGCAAATGGAGAGCAAAAAAAAAGCAGGGGTGCAATCCTAGTCTCTGATAAAATGAACTTTAAACCAACAAAGATCAAAAGAGACAAAGAAGGGCACTACACAACGGTCCAAGGATCAATGCAACAAGAAGAGCTAGCTATCCTAAATATGTACGCACCCAATGTGGGAGCACCCAGATACATAAAGCAAGTTCTTAAGGACTTACAAAGAGACTTAGACTCCCACACAATAGTGGAAGACTTTAACACTCTACTGACAATATTGGACAGATCAATGAGACAGAAAGTCAACAAGGATATCCAGGACTTGAATGCAGATTTGGACCAAGCGGACTTAATAGGCATTTACAGGACACTCCACCCCAAATCCACAGAATACACATTCTTCTCAGCACCACATTGCACTTACTCAAAAATTGACCACGTAATTGGAAGTAAATCACTCCTCAGCAAATGCAAAAGAACAGAAATCATAACAAATAGTCTCTCAGACCACAGCACAATCAAATTAGAACTCAGGATTAAGAAAAACACTCAAAACCGCACCATCACATGGAAACTGAACAACTTGCTCCTGAATGACGAATGGATAAACAATGAGATGAAGGCAGAAATAAAAATGTTCTTTGAAACCAACGAGAATGAAGACAAAACATACCAGATCCTGTGGGACACATTTAAAGCAGTGTCTAGAGGGAAATTTATAGCAATAAATGCCCACATGAGAAACAAGGAAAGATCTAAAATCGACACCCTATCATCAAAATTGAAAGAGCTAGAGGAGCAAGATCAAAAAGACTCAAAAGCTAGCAGAAGACAAGAAATAACTAAGATCAGAGCAGACCTGAAGGAGAAAGAGACACAAAAAAATCCTTTAAAAAATCAGTAAATCCAGGAGCCAGTTTTTTGAAAAGATCAACAAAATAGACCACTAGCTAGACTAATAAAAAAGAAAAGAGAGAAGATTCGAATAGATGCAATAAAAAACGATAAAGGGGGGATCACCACCGATTCCTAAGAAATACAAACTACCATCAGAGATTACCACAAACAGCTCTATGCACATAAACCAGTAAATCTGGAAGAAATGGATAAATTTCTGGACACTTGTACACTCCTAAGACTAAGCCAAGACGAAGTTGAAACCGTGAATACACCAGTAACAAGGTCTGAAGTTGAGGCAGCAATTAATAGCCTACTGACCCAAAAACGTCCAGGTCTAGATGGGTTCACAGCTGAATTCCACCAGACATACAAAGAGGAGCTGGTACCATTCCTGTTGAAACTATTCCAAACAATACAAAAAGAGGGAATCCTGCCTAACTCTTTGTATGAGACCCACATCATCCTGATACCAAAATCTGTCAGAGACACAACTAAAAAAGAAAACTACAGGCCGATATCCATGATGAACATTGATGCAAAAATCTTCAATAAAATACCGGCCACTTTGAGAGGCCAAGGCGGGTGGATCATGAGGTCAAGAGATCAAGGCCATCCTGGTCGACATGGTGAAACCCCGTCTCTACTAAAAATACAAAAAATTGGCTGCGCATGGTGGCGTGTGCCTGTAGTCCCAGCTACTCAGGAGGCTGAGGCAGGAGAATTGCTTGAATCCAAGAGGCGGAGGTTGCAGTGAGCTGAGATCGCACCATTGCACTCCACCCTGGGTAACAAGAGCGAAACTCCGTCTCAAAAAACAAACAAACAAACAAAAATTGGCAAACGGCACATCAAAAAGCTTATCTACCACAATCAAGTAGGCTTCATCCCAGGGATGCAAGGCTGGTTCAACATTCACAAGTCTATAAACGTAATTCATCACATAAACAGAACCAAAGACAAAAACCACATGATTATCTTAATTGATGCAGAAAAGGCCTTTGACAAAATTCAACAGCCCTTTATGCTAAAAACTCTCAATAAACTAGGTATTGATGGAACGTATCTCAAAACAATAAAAGCTATTTACAACAAACTCACAGCCAATATCATACTGAATGGGCAAAAATTAGAAACATTCCTTTTAAAAACTGGCACTAGACAAGAATGCCCTCTCTCATCACTCCTATTCAATATAGTATTGGATGTTCTAGCCAGAGCAATTAGGCAAGAAAAAGAAATAAAGGGCATTCGATTAGGAAAAGAAGAAGTCAAATTGTCCCTATTTGCAGATGGCATGATTGTGTATTTAGAACACCCCATCATCTCAGCCCAAAATCTCCTTAAGCTGATAAGCAACTTTGGCAAAGTCTCAGGATACAAAATAAATGTGCAGAAATTACAAGCATTCCTGTACACCAATAACAGACAAACAGAGAGCCAAATCATGAGCAAACTCCCATTTACAATTGCTACAAAGAGAAAAAAATACCTAGGAATACAACTAACAAAGGAGGTAAAAGATCTCTTCAAGGAGAACTACGAACCACTGATCACGGAAATAAGAGAGGACACAAACATATGGGAAAACATTCCATGTTCATGGTTAGGAGGAATCAATATTGTGAAAATGGCCATACTGCCCAAAGTAATTTATAGATTCAATGCTATCCCCGTCAAGCCACCACTGACCTTCTTTACAGAGCTGGAAAAAACCACTTTAAACTTCATATGGAACCAAAAGAGAGCCCACATAGCCAAGTCAATTCTAAGCAAAAAGAACAAAGCTAGAGGCATCACGCTACCTGACTTCAAACTATACTACAAGTTTACAGTAATCAAAACAGCATGGTACTGGTGCCAAAACAGAGATATAGACCAATGGAACAGAACAGAGGCCTTGGAGGCAACACCACACATCTACAACCATCTGATCTTTGACAAACTGGACAAAAACAAGCAATGGGGAAAGGATTCCCTGTTCAATAAATGGTGTTGGGAAAACTGGCTAGCCATGTGCAGGAAGCTGAAACTGGACCCCTTCCTTATACAAAAATTAACTGCAGATGGATTAAAGATTTAAACATAAGGACTAACACCATAAAAACCCTAGAACAAAACCTAGGTAAAACTATTCAGGACACAGGCACAGGCAAGGACTTCATGACTGAAACACCAAAAGCATTGGCAACAAAAGCCAAAACAGACAAATGGGACCGAATTAAACTTAAGAGCTTGTGCACAGCAAAAGAAACAATCATTAGAGTGAACTGGCAACCAACAGAATGGGAAAAAATTTTTGCAATCTGCCCATCTGACAAAGGGCTAATAACCAGAATCTACAAAGACCTAAAGCAGATTTACAAGAAAAAAACAAACAAACCCATTCAAAAGTGAGTGAAGGACATGAACAGACACTTTTCAAAAGAGGACAAATATGCAGCCAACAAACATATGAAAAAATGCTCATCATCATCAGTCATTAGAGAAATTCAAATCAAAACCACATTGAGATACCATCTCACTGCAGTTAGAATGGCGATCATTAAAAGATCTGGAGACAACAGATGCTGGAGAGGATGTGGAGAAAAAGGAGCACTTTTACACTGTTGGTGGGAGTGTAAATTAGCTCAACCACTATGAAAGACAGTGTGGTGATTCCTCAAGGATCTAAAAATAGAAGTTCCATTTGACCCAGCAATCCCATTACTGGGCATATACCCAAAGGATTATAAATTGTTCTATCATAAAGACACAGGCACACGTATGTTCATAGTGGCACTGTTTACGATAGCAAACAGTGGAACAGACCTGGAACCAACCCAAATGCCCATCAATGATAGACTGGAAAAGGAAAATGTGGCATATATACACCATGGAATACTATGCAGCCATGAAAAATGATGAGTTCGTGTCCTTTGTGGAGACATGGATGAACCTAGAAACCATCATTCTCAGCAAACTGACACAAGAACAGAAAACCAAACACTGCATGTTCTCACTCATAGGTGGGTAATGAACAATGAGAACATTTAGGCACAGGGAAGGGAACAACACTCCCAGGGCTGGGTGGGGGGAGGGGAAAGGGGGGACAGCAGGGGTGGGTGGGGAGGATGGGGAGGGATAACACCAGGAGAAATGCCTGATGTAGGCAATGAGGGTGGGGGGATGGACATAGCAAACCACCATGGCACATATGTAAAAATCCTGCAGGATGCAGGATGTGCACATGTACACCAGAGCCCAAATACAATTTAGAAAAAAAAAAGAAAAGATTGTGAATATATTTAAAAGAGAAAAAAAAAAATGTCCTGCTCTCAGAGTTCAAGACCAGCCTGGCCCAGAGGGTGAAACCCTGTCTCTACTGAAAATACAAAAATTAACTGGGTGTGGTGGCGGGCGCCTGCGATTCCAGCTACTCAGGAGGCTGAGGCAGAGAATGGCTTGAACTTGGGAGGCGAAGGTTGCAGTGAGCCGAGATCAGGCCACTGCACTCCAGCCTGGGCAACTGAGCGAGACTGTCTCAAAAAATAAAAAAGAAATCCTGGCCGGACGCGGTGGCTCACGCCTGTAATCCCAGCACTTTGTGAGGCCAAGGCAGGTGGATCACAAGGTCAAGAGACCGAGACCATCCTGGTCAACATGGTGAAACCCCGTCTCTACTAAAAATACAAAAAATTATCTGGGCATGGTGGCGCGTGCCTGTAATCCCAGCTACTCAGGAGGCTGAGACAGGAGAATTGCCTGAACCCAGGAGGCGGAGGTTGCGGTGAGCCGAGATCGCGCCATTGCACTCCAGCCTGGGTAGCAAGAGCGAAACTCTGTCTCAAAAAAAAAAAAAAAAAAAATGAAATCTTGTTCTCTTCTCTGTTTCTGTTTCTCTCCACACTGTCCCTCCCAGGTGAGCCTCAGGAATGGAAGTGCTGGTGTGGAAAGCCGGCGGTGATGACAGGAGGGAGAGAGTCCATAGCGCGATAGTGCGTCCTCAGCGGCCCCCTGGGACGTGAGAGCAACTCCGCCCTGCTGGGGTGAGCGGCCTAAGCAGCAAGATCATAGAACTAAGACAACGGACGTCCCTCTCTGCAAGAAGCCTTCCTCAGTATCTAAATCCAATTTTTTTTTTTTTTCTGATAAAGTAGCTTAAAAAAATAGGCCTCAACCTAAATACATTTTAATGAGCTACTCGTTGGACTTGGCCTGGCAGGGGTTTTACATTTGTTGTTCAAAGCTTACTTTGAACACAACAGTCAAGGTACCCTTGAAGACAGAATCCTCCGGGTTTTACCAGCCAGGCTGACATCCCCAGAACTGGCTTCCTTGCTTCTCTCATAAGGCATAAATGGGTGAGAATGAAGCAGAGAAAATTCTTTAAAAAATGTCAAGAGAGGCTGGGTGCGGTGGCTCATGCCTGTAATCTCAGCACAGGAGGCCTTGGGAGGCCAAGGTGGGCAGATCACCTGAGGTCAGGAGTTCAAGACCAGCCTCACCAACATGGAGAAACCCCGTCTCTACTAAAGATACAAAATTGGTGGGGCATGGTGGTGCATGCCTGTAATCCCAGCTCCTAGGGAGGCTGAGGCAGGAGAATCACTTAAACCCGGGAGGCAGAGGTTGCGGTGAGCTGAGATTGCACCACTGCACTCCAGCTTGGGCAACAAGAATGAAACTCTGTCAAAAAAAAAAAAAAAAATGTCAAGGGTCTCTTAAGCTAATATGAAAGCACGATGCCAGTGCCAGCCCTGCATGGCCGCCTCCTGCCCGTCAGACGGCTCCGGTCTTGCGGGACGGACATCGGATAGCACTTGGTTGGTACCATGTCCAGCCTAGACCCTGGCCAGCTGTGGCCACACACAGCATGTGATGGAGTGGAGGCAGCGCCAGGGCCTCCACTGCAGAACAGCTGCTCCAAGGGAGGGCCCGGGGCCAACAGCAACGGGCAGCAGCCGAGGAAGGCTGCGTGCAAAGTGCCAAAGGTGAAAGAGGAGGCTGCTGACCGAGGTGCCCTTTTCCAAGCAGAACAGCTCCAGTGTCCACAAGTGTGTCCTCTCCAGCCCCTCCTGTACTTATAAGCTCCTGCTCCCGCCACCAGCCACCTCATACATTAGTGGCACTTATTTGAATACTGCAAATTACTCTATTAATCTGTAAGCTTCTGGGTATCAAAATCTCTCACGTAACACCTGCTCTAGGTACTTAGGAATCCCGGGACCCCGGGTACCACTCCACACACCTGCTCCAGGTACTTAGAGATTCCGGGGACCCCGGGTACCACTCCACACACCTGCTCCAGGTACTCATTGATCCCAGGGACTCCGGGTACCACTCCACACACCTGCTTCAGGTACTCGGGGACACCAGGGACTCCAGGTACTGCTCCAGTTTCTTAGATAATGCTAAATGCCCTAATTTCTTAACAGTTCACTTTCTCCTTTGCTCCCCAAGCCAAACTCCCAGTCAACATATATCCATCCCTACCAGGTGCAAGACATTGTTCTGGCCGCAGGAGATGCCGGTGTGAACAAGACAGACAAGGTCTCTGCCCTCAGGGAGCTGGTGCTCCCATGGAGAAGAGAAGGAAAAGCAAGTCAGCTAACACATCAGATCATTTCATGGGACTCAGAGCTCAGAAAGACACAGGGCAGAGCACCATGCAAGTAGACTGGACACCTTTTCCTCAACAAGGTGACATTTGAGCCTCAGCCCAAATGTTGAGAAGCCACATTCAAGGAAATTGGAAGATGGTGGTGACGGACCCATGGGGAGTGAGCCGTGGAGTGAGGGGAGAGGGCCTGGACCTCACAGCTAAGAGGTCGTTGTCAGTGGGACGCAGCTGCAAGGTGCAGGACGTTGAATGCACAACACTACCGCGGGCGTGGATTGCTTTGCTCTTCATCAGGGACCTCCACAAACATTACCTCATTTTCATTTTGCTTCTCACAATAGCCCTGGGAGGTCGAACCAATGAGATTCAGGAATTGACGCAGGCCACATTATCAGTAAATAAAAAGAACCCTCACAGCCCTCTCGATCTGTAGTTTTTAAATGAGGACACTTCTTTCTAAAGATTTGCTCCACTCTAAAAAATCCTGTGAAATTAGTGTTTATCTGTAATTAGGACAGTTGCAACTGAACAGCACACCATCAGCCATTGTCTGTTTCCCAGTTCAGCAATAGACCGTTCGGATTTGAATAAGGCCCACTTGCCTTGGTCCAAATGTCAAGATCTATGTTAAATTGGATTTAGGAGGCTGCGTTAGCACGCAGCATTCAACAGGGAAAAGCAGCCAACGCAAACAGCCCTCCCAGCTCCGTCCAGCCTGACCCAGTTAAGCAAAACAGGGGCAACCGCAAACCTAACATTGGCAACAAGGGACGGGCACCCAACGGGCCGTAAGTATGGACACCGAGTCCCTGGAACCCATGGAGGCAGCACCTACAAAGGAAAAGCTCAAATGACAAACACCAGGACAGACACCCCATCACGGCAGCCTGAACCCAGCTTTGTTCTCAAGGCCTATTTCCAGGCTCGTACAAGACATGGTGATACGAATTTTCTCTCCCAATCAGTGCTTACCTGGGCTGTGGCTTACATTCTCCAGACCCCATCAAACAGTGCTGGTTCTTCTTCTTTTTATTTTTTTGAGCCAGAATCTTGATCTGTCGGCTGGAGTGCAGTGGCGTCATCTCCGCTTACTGCAACCTCTGCCTCCTGGGTTCAAGTGATTCTCTTGCCTCAGGCTCCTAAGTAGCTGGGGACTACAGGCATATGCCACCACTCTTGGCTAATTTTTTTTTTTTTTTTTTTTATTGGTGGAGACAGGGTTTCACCATGTTGCCCAGGCTGGTCTCGAACTCCTGACCTCAAGTGATCCACCCACCTCAGCCTTCCAGAGTGCTGAGATTACAGAGTGAGCCACTGCACCTGGCCAGCACTGATTATTCTTAAAGCCCAATGAAAGGCCCAGGTCAGGAACTAGGGTTTGTGTGCAAGTCTCTGCGTGCAGGCAGGGGGTGGCAGTGGAACTGAGGGTCTAAGAGGTAAACGTTGCTGGGGACCAGCTGGGCTTCCCTGCAAAGCACTGTGTTACATACGTAGCAACAACCACATTCTGAGTACCTTCTATGTGCCAGACCCTGAACAAGCTTCTCTTACATGAGGTATTTAATTTAATTTTTAAAGTTTCATATGTCAATAGCAAACAAAAATCACTGCCACAAGCCAGGCATTGTTCTAGGCACTGGGAAGACAGCAGGAAAGGAGAAGACTTCTCAGAAGGCTTGCCTTCGGTGGGACTTCTAAAAGGGGCAGATAAAGACGTTTACACAAAAACATAACTTCGGATGGTGAAATTAGAAGCTCTGGGTTGATTCTTAGGTACACGCTTGCGGCAGAGACTGCCTATTTATCCCCCAACATTGAGGTTCTTCTACAGCAGTAGAACCCCAAGTTCTACCTGTGTGCGTGGTCACTCGGAACCCAGACTTCGTTCTCCCAGCCGCCCTTGCTGCTAGGTAAAGCAATTGACTAAACTGTGGCCAATGAGATGTAAGCTGAAGCCATATATACAGTGTTACGAAGTGCCCCTAAAGGGACAGAGTGGGACCTTCCTCCTTTTACTTGTTTCCTTGTTTGTTTTTGGTTTTGTTTTGAGACAGAATCTCACTCTGTCATCTAGGCTGGAGTGCAGTGATGTGATCTCAGCTCACTGCAACCTGCGTCTCCCGGGTTCAAGTGATTCTCCTGCCTCAGCCTCCCGAGTAGCTGGCAATATAGGTGCATGCCACCATTCTTGGCTAATTTTGTATTTTTTGTAGAGATGGAGTTTCACCATGTTGGCCAGGCTGGTCTTGAACTCCTGACCTCAAATGATCCACCTGCCTCAGCCTCCCAAGGTGCTGGGATTATAGGCGTGAGCCACCGCACCTGGCCCTTTCCCTTCTTTTTTGTTGCCTAGAACGTGGACACAGTGGCACAATGGCTGGAGCTTCAGCAGCTATCATGGACCATGAAGGAAAAATAAATGATTTTGTTTAGTTCATGGTGCTCTGGAGTTCTAGTTCTGTTTTTCACAGCCGCACCTGGTTTTGTTAAGTCTTTCCTGTTGGCTGTGTAACGTGGGGTAAAACTGGCTCAGACCTTCTGTCTCCTCAGCTGTGAGATGGGATTGATGATCATACCCACTTCATACTGCACTATGCCAGTGGCTTTCAAACCTGAGCATGTGTCAGAATCACATGCTTGCCATATCAAAACCCAGAGTGCTGGCCCCCCCACGGAACTTCTGGTCACCTGTATGTCTAACAAGTTCCTGGATGCTGCTGCAGGTCAGAGACCACACTGAGGCCTGTAGCCCCCGCAGGGGATGACCCAGGAAGGTCTAACTTGCCCATACTCGCCAGCTTGGCTTCTCCCTCATTTAACAAGATTCATGCATCCTGTCAAACACGCTGCCAGCGCCTCTTGCCTCTCCCATGCCTGCTCCTTGGCTTCAGGGACCCTGATCCCCAGTTTCTGGAGCAGTGAATCTGATTCAAATGCTGTTTACAGAGGGATCTGGCAGCGGCCCATCCCCAGGAGGGACTCCCATGTGACAACCCCGGCCTCTGACCCACTCCTCCGCTGCAAGGAAACGATCCCCACTCCAATGCGTCACGCAGTAGCCCATCACATGGGCCATTCTGCAGAAGAACTTCCTTCTGGACCTTCCTTCTGCCACCATATGCCACTGTGCTATTTGCAGCAGTGAGTGGGTGCGGACAGCTCCTCACCAGGGCTGCCAGACGGTCAGTCAGAAGCATCATTTTCATACTTAGGATTCCAGTGGGAGGCAAAGGGTGAATCTCAAGGCTGGGATCCCTATCTCCACTGGCTGCTTCAGCAATGCCCGTGCTACCACTCTGCCCAGCCATGGAGCCTGCCCTTTCCTCCCAAAGGAACCTGCCCTGCTCTCAGGGAGAAGCCTCCCTCTGGAAGGGCTGATGCCAGGCACAGTGGCAATCCAGGAGGCTTCCCTCTCCCTCATTGCTCTCGGAAGGGACCAATCCTCTTCTCAGGGCTCCTGCACGCCGGCGACATCCCAAGCCCTGCCCAGGACAGTACCATCAGTGCAGCTCAGTCCCCTGCCCCAGCCATTTCCATCAAGGAGGTGGGTATTACCTGTTAAACCACTGTATGGCGTGAGGCAGGTCCAAGGGACAGAGATGCACTTGTGTCCCTTAACTAGTTGTTCAGAGGGCAGCTCTGATCAAATCCAGCTCTGCTACTCTTCAGTTACACGGCTTGGAACTAAGGCCGCAGCTGTGCCTGGCCTGTGGCTGAACCTCTCTCTGAACCTCAGTTTCTACCTCTGTAAAGTGGGGGTAATGGTGGTGCTTATAAATGGCATTAACCAAGTGTTTGGCTGTAAGCAACATAAACCAACTCTGCTCACTTTAGCAAAAAAAGCATTTCTCTCTCTCTCATTTTTTTTTTAAATTTAATATGAAGTCTCACTCTGTTGCCCAGGCTGGAGTGCAGTGGAACAGTCTTGGCTCACTGCAACCTCTGCCTCCCAGCCTCAAATGATTCTTCTGCCTCAGCCTCCCGAGTAGCTGGGATTACAGACACCCACCACCACACCCAGATAACTTTTGTATTTTTATTAGAGACAGGGTTTCACCATGTTGGACAGGCTGGTCTTGAACTCCTGACTTCATGTGATCCGCCCGCCTTGGCCTCCCAAAGTGCTGGGATTCCAGGCGTGAGCCACTGCGCCTGGCCCAAAAAAGCATTTCTTAAGAGCATATTGGATACACATTGATGCTAAAAGAGAGGCACAAGAATAGAATGTTCCTAACAGCACCATTCAAACATCAAATGCCCATTCACAAGACAACAGGTAGACCAGCTGCGGACCTTCACACCAGACAGCACGGAGGATGGAGAAACCTCAGCTACATACAGCAGCGTGGATGACTCTCACCCATGCTGAGTCAAAGAAGCCAGACACAAAATGAGTGTGTACTGTATGAGGCTGCTACTACAAAGCTCAAGAACGGGCAGAACCGATCTAGAAAGCTGCCGGTGGTTACGTTTGGGAGGAGAGACCCCGGGAGAGTCTCTAGGGTGCTGGCCCTGTTCTGTTTCTTGGTCTGGGTTCTGATGACATGACTCTGTTTGCTTTGTCAAAATTCACTGAGCTGCACTCTTAGGATCTGTGATCTTTTCTGCATGTATCTGATACTTCAGTAACAAAGTTAATTTTGAAAGAAAGCAGAAGGCATGTCCGGTTGCTCACAGCTGCGCTGGGAGAGTCGGAGAGCTAGGCCTGAAAGCGAGTCCAGAACACTGCCCCTCATTAACGCACAGAGCTGGTTCCAGGGAGGAAAAGTGGCAGGCGGTGCAGCCAGAGGGCTGGGTTCAACTCTCAGCTCTGCCAGTCCTTAGCTGTGGGACTCTGGGCAAGCCTCCTGGTCCCTCTGAGCTGTGTCCTCATCTGTACCACCGGGTGCAGGCCCACAGCTTATCCCACCACCGTCCGCCCGGCGCTGCCTGGGAGCCCTGATCACACATTGCCATTGAATGGATCCCGGAGGGTGCCTGCCCCTTCACAGCTGAGCCCAGCGTGAGCACATCTGATTGGCCAGCCCTGGGCACGTGACCGCGCTACCCCGTGCGGCCTGTGGGGGGCAGTGAGGAGCTGGGTGCAGGGTCTGGCTCGGGGGTTCTATGGAGCCCCAGGGTGGGCGCTACCCACCCAGATTCTGACTCACCTTATGTGGGGAGAGTCTGGAACGTGGCTGTTCTTTTTAAGCTCCGCAAGTGATTCTAGCGTGAGTCAGAGTTGAGAAGCCCTGCCCTGAATCTTTATCTTTGAATCCTGAAAACGCTCTAAAAGGGAAACGATCGCGCTATCCAATAGCCCCCGGAGCCTTCAGAGTTTCTGTTCATTCGAATCTAGTACCGGTACATCTCGTTTTAAATTAACCTCATCTAGCGCCATCTAAGCCCAGAAAACGAAGCCATCGTGGGATCATTTGCCAAAGGACTTGTTGACATGTTTTTATCTTTTTTCTTTTATTTCCTTTTTTTTGTTGTTTCTTGAGCCAATTGAGCTCATGAAGTCTGTTTTTAAGAGGCATTTAAGCAGTTAAAATATGGCTCAGTTTCAATCCATCGAAACTGCTTTAAATAATTCCCAAACAAGGTGGAGTTAGGAGTAAATAAAATGGTCATGTTTGGGAGCATGAAGGAGCTGTTCTGGCAACTTTTGACGGTCTGGTGGTCAGCCAGCCATGCAGGGCCAGGTGCCCTAGGTCTTGACTGTCCTTGGGTTTTGTGGAGCATTAAAAAGGAATAAGGAAATTGGGTGGAGGAAGTCAGCTAATTCTGGGAACAAAGCTAAGATTCCTGTGACTGGGGACTGGTGAGGTCATCAGCTTTTTCTTAGGTCACTTTGGCTATGCTTTTCTTTCCTCTGCAGAGTCTGAAAAGGCCATCTATTTTAGTTTCCTGTGGTTGCCATGATCATTACCACGAACTTGCTGGCTTATAACACCACAAATGTATCGTCTCACTGTTCTGGAGGCCAGAAGTCCAAAGGCAAGGTTTCTGCAGGGGTGTGCACTCTGAAGCTTGAGGGCTGGATCCTTCCTCCCTCCTCCAGCTTCTGGTGGCTCCAGGTGTTTCTTGGCTTATGGCCCGACCACTCCAATCTCTGTCTCTGTCTTCACGTGGTCTTCTTGCCTGTGTCTCTGTGTCTTCTCCTCTTCTCCGACAAGGACACTTGCCATTGGATTTAGGACCCCCTTGGCTACTTCAGGATGATTTCACCTCAAGATTTTGAATTATACCTGCAAAGACCCTGTTTCCAAATAAGGTCACTTTCTGTGTTTCTGAGACATGGACATCTTCTGAGAGGGTCATAGTTCAGCCCACTCCACCACCTTTGCTCAAAGGATGCTTCTGCATTTAACTTAGAGTCAGCATTTTGATGGTGTACTTCGGCCTAGCTCTGGATTTCAGATTGGGCAGGGCTGTGGTCCTCGAACCCCAGCCTGGGTCAGCGGGGATCATTTACCATGGAGATTCTGATGGAGTAGGTCTGGGCAGAGCTCAAGATTCTGCATTTGCTACAGGCTCCCAGGTGATGCTAACAGAGCTGCTGGCCAGGAACCTCCCTCTGAGCAACACGTCTGGTGACTATGGGATATATCCAGGTCCCACCCTCGTGATCCTGATCCAGAGGCCCGTTCTCTCCAGGCAGCTTTCAGACCATTCTCAACCAGGGCCGGCAGCCCCTGCCCTGTGCTCGGGAGCAAGGCCTGTAGGCCAGGGATGAGCCAAGCTGGCCTGAGCCCTAGCCTGCTCCTAAGAAGGGTGCTTCCCAATCCTGAAGTTTGGCTGGGAATTTCAATAGATCTGTGACCTTTCAGGAAGCATCTAGACTGTCCTAGCCCCCTTCCTCTCACATACCACTGCTTAGCCCCCTCTCTAGCCCTCTGATAAGTTCCCCCTTGGGTCCTCGGACAAGCCACACGGCCCTGCAAGCTGCCTCCTGGCTGGATGTAACCCAACCTCACCGCATGGTGGGGATGGCCCAGGTGAGGGCACATGAGGCCCACCTCTCTCTAGCCAGGCCCTGCATCAGCAGGGCCGCCAGCACAGGGGCAGCGAGACCAGCTGGAGAACTGGTTATTTTAAGTGGCTCCCAATAAATCGTGTTGTTTCCTCAGCTGTGAAGACAGAGCCCTCAGCACTGTGGCAAATGCAAGCCACTCTTACCAATGGACAGTGTGAGAGGAAGAAATGGAGACCCCGTCGGGGAGAGGAGGGCTCCCCTGCCGGCCTGCATGGGGCTGAGGAGCAGGGCAGGGACAGGGGTGATGCCACCACAGCTGAGTGACTCAGCCAGGGTCTGTCTTCTCACTTAGGGTGGCCAGGACCCGAGATCCCACCTGCGGAAGGTGTCCCTGAGGGCAGTTGACACCTCAAAATAAAACTTGAGATTGCTCATGCAACCGTGAAAAGGAAACAATTTATTACCATAAAAGCGCCATTTAATGTGACCCCAGCAGCCTCTGGCTGTCCGTCATCCTGATCTGACACGAAATGGATTTGATATTATCTGTAAACAACTACACATTCCTTTAGAAGAAAGTCAGCTCCACAGAGGATACTGGACGTGTTTGCTTGTGGTTGGCTGAGGCTTTGACTTTCCCCACCACTCTGTTTGCTTTGGTTAATGAGCAGCCAGAAGCGCCTTGCCTCCCGTTTGGCTGATGCAAACGCTGACTTTTCCAGGAAGGATTCCAAACCAGGCATCTGTGAACGACTTACCTCATCCCCTTCATTGCTCCCCACCACCCTGCCTCCCCCAAAAAGGAAGTAGCTATTTTAGGCAAGAGAAAATGAGATGCAGGACTTTCCCTAAAGTAGGCGTGTGCCTGATTCAGGGTGGCGGAGCCCCATGCCCTGTGGAAGGACAGACGTAGCGTCATCCACAGACATTGCCCATGGGTCCAGTTCATCCATTGGTGACTTATGGGCAAAAGGGAAGGAAAGGAGGGAAGAAACGTGGCAATTGGTGAGCAGTGTTCTTTGCTATTAGGCAGAACTGGCCCAATGGTGGCAGTCACAGAGGGGCAGAAACCAGCTCCACACAAGGAATTACTTCTGGAAGTAGTGAGCGTCTTGTCACAGAGGGTATGCAGGCAGGGGCAGAATGGGGGGACCATTACTCTCTGCTAGGAGGAGTAAAGTAGACCCTGACCTTGAGGAGTCTAAAATTCCTCTGCAGAGGCAGGTGGGACCTGATGTAGCAAGTGAACATCGAGGGTGTGTCTAATGTATGTGAACTACTGTTGGTTTTCCGGTGAGTCTCCCCAGCCCTTTGGGAAGGTGCCTGTCCCCGAGACCACATGGCTCCAGGGTGTTGTGGGTCATGTTGCCCTGCCCTGCCTTGCCTCACACGGCCGCTGGGGACCAACCCATACAAATCCCACATGCGATGGGGCCAGAGTCGGAGCAGGAGGCAGAGACCTGAAGCTGGGCTGGAGCCTGAGCACAGGGCTTTCTGTCACTTGCAGAGTCCTGGCTGGTACACTGAGGACCGCTAGCTTGTGTGGCTTTCTTTCCAGGATTGGAGTTCAACGATGAGAGGGCAAGGAGATGGAGTACTCTGAGCTCCTGCAGAATGATAATGTTTGGATCCTGGGAGGGAGAAGGAGCATGTGCCAGCAATGACACAGGACCAGAAAGGCACCCAGCAGGAAGCTTTCTGTGGGAGGGGCCCAGGTGTTGAAACCTACATGACTGAGGGCTTGTAGGAGGAGTAGGGAAACAGCTTTGGAACAGTAGGGGACCCAGGTGGGGAATGTGTGGGGTATGTCCCAGTCACCGCAGGGGAGAGGGGCATGGAAGGGTGTGCTCAAGATCTGCCTTTTCCCCGAGTCCTCCCTTGATGTAAGCAGGCTGGGATCAGACCTTCCTTGAATTCTAGCTCATCTCCCAGGGAGATGTTACTTCTGCCAGAAGACCGCCCGGAGGACTTCACAGGGCTTCAGGACCCAGGGGCCTCCTGCCACATGTCATCAGTGACTCTGCAGAATTGTGATCCACTTGCAGTAACAAGGAGGGAGACTGGCAGATCTTTGAAGGCATCCTTCCTGTTAGAATTTCGACTATCTCCATACCTTGTACAGGAGAGGGAAGTAAATGCAGTGTAAACCTGATTTTCTTTGATTGGCAAACTGTCTGTTGAGGTTCTGAGCAGCCTGTGATATCAGTGTGAGTGCATTTGCGAAACTGAAACTTTGTAACAAGAACTTAGAGAACTATTGAGTAGTGCTTTGAAAATGATCCAAGGAAGCTTTTCAAAGTGACTCTGTCCCTGGGAAGGGAGGAAGCGCTCATATTATGCCTGTGTCCGATTTCTACTGCTGTGTAACAAATGACCACAAAACTTAGTGGCTTCAAACGACAATGAACATTTATTATTTCATAGTTTCTGTGGGTCAGGAATTCAGGAGTGGCTTAGCTGGCCAGTTCTGGCTCAGGGATTGCATGGGGTTGTAGTCAGGGTGTCACCTGGGGCTGTGTCATTGGAGGCTCAACTGGGACTGGAGGATTTACCTCTGAGCTGGTGCACCCACATGCCTGGCAGGTTGGTGCTGGCTGTTGGTGGGAGGCCTCAGTTTCCCACCACGTGGACTCCTCCACAGGCCTGCTTGAGTGTCCTTACAACATGGCAGCTGACTGTTCCCGAATGAGTGATTCAAGGAGAGCAAGGCAGGAACCATGTCTTTTATGACCTAGCCTTGGACATCATTTCTGCAGTCCTACTGGTTGCCAGATGGGTCCTACTTAGTGAGAGGGGACACCCCAGGATGTGACTATTGGGGCTCACTGGGCAGCATCTCAGAATTGCCATCATGCTGCTGCATGATTGGCCCATCTGGAACGCTCAGTCTTCGCTCACTGGGTTTGATTCAAGAACAAAGAGTCAGAAACTTCACTTTTTGAACGCAAGGAAGTAGGCTGACCCCTCAGTGTGTCAGACAAGCCATTTTAAGCACAGCTGGGTGAGATGCAAGGAGGAAGGCTGCATTCGCCGCCTACCTGGAATGCTTGGCGCCTGCTCACGCTTTCTATCCCCAGAGGCTCACTGATAGAGTTTGTGAGCCTTGTATCCCTCCTGCCCCATGTGGGGCCTGTGGAGCTGCTGGTCAATCTATCCCCTGGCTTTGGGGGCATGTCTGGCCAGCTGTGGTGCCCCATTTCCCTACCTAGAGTTGTTGGTCCAAGAGGAGGTTCTCTCTGACTCTGAAATCCTGAGCTGAGGGTTTACTGTGTATGCCTGAAGCTGTCAGACAATGAAGAAAGAAGAGAAAGAGAGATTTGGCCGCCTGGGCCCAGCTATGACTGAAGCTGGCGAGACACTCATCTTTCTTCTCTGAAATTGTGTAAGAAAGTAAACACCCTTTTGGGAATTCTGCTCGTTTATTTTTGCTTGTTAACTTCAGCTGGAATTTCATCATCGTAATTAAAAACATCCTGACAACTTATCCCTTGAAAATCATGTGCTTTTGTGGCAGTAACAAACACACGAAGAGCAGATTTCACTTGATGAAAGCCTGGCCAGACCAGTGATCCATACCCTGCTGTCTGCAGCCTGCAGAAACCGCCCTTCCTCCACCACCGAAGGAACAAGCTAACAGAAATTGGAAGAAGCAAACAGACCTGAAGCAAGCCACTGCTGTCTCCACACCCGCATTGAGCTGGCCCTGCCGGGATGGTTTTCTTGTCACCCTGGTTGTCCTCAAGCTCTGTGAGCGTAAAGACTGTGTTTTCCGTGGTTTCATAGCCACGTTTACAAGCAGATATTCAAAAGTGGCTCCTTAAATGGACTAAAATGCATAAGGCTTGTTTTTAAACTAATAGCCAGTGTTTCATGAGTCCTCACCATGTTCCAGGCCTGGGGCTGAGTGCTTTACCTGCGACAGCTCACTCAATTACAAAGCGGAAGGTGGTTTCTATTATTATCCTCATTTTACAGATGAGAAGACCGAGGCCCCAGGAGCTGGTGACTTGCCTAACATCTCGTTTTACTTGTTTCTTTCACCCTGAAATGTCGATGTTGCTAACATGCTGTAGGACTTCAATTCCTTTATGATGGAAAAAATGAAAATAGATGTCACCCCACTACCATCACTAAACACACACACAGACACACAGACACACACACACACACACACCCCTCTCTCACTGCTCTGGCCAAAGGCCTGAAACAAAAACACAGTGTTCTCTCTGTGTTGTTGGTCATTACCAGCCCTAACGAGCCCAAACAATGTTTTCCTGAGAAGGCCCGGGGTGCAGGGGGTGGCATTCGTGGAGTGCTCGAGTGCCCGGCCTGGCATTTCACGGGCCACTTGTGCATGTTTAATTGTGTTTTCTGTGTCAGAAGGGCAGGCTGTGCTTGTCAGAAGCTCATTAGGACCCTGGCCAAGGGGTTGTTTGCAATTTCAGGGCTGGGTGAGGAAAGTGCAGGGTGAGGGTTTCTGCTCTGAACGGACCTCCTGCCGAGCGCCGATTCAGCGTTGCCAGCCGGCACCAGCTCCCCATTCCTCCTTTCCTGGTTTGTTTTCAAATGTCTGTTTTACTCCTGCAAACAAAAGTCAAATAGAATAGACGGCTCCCAGTGAGTGAAGGAAGCAGATTTTTCTGGTCCTTTCAAAAGCACAGCAAGCACACCTAGTTGTAAGGGTTATTGCCGAGTTTAAAATGAGGAAACTGAGGCCAGTATAAGAAAATTAAGCCGGGCGCGGTGGCTCAAGCCTGTAATCCCAGCACTGTGGGAGGCCGAGGCGGGTGGATCACGAGGTCAAGAGATTGAGACCATCCTGGTCAGCACGGTGAAACCCCGTCTCTACTAAAACTACAAAAAATTAGCTGGGCATGGTGGCGCGTGCCTGTAATCCCAGCTACTCAGGAGGCTGAGGCAGGAGAATTGCCTGAACCCAGGAGGCGGAGGTTGCGGTGAGCCGAGATCGCGCCATTGCACTCCAGCCTGGGTAACAAGAGCGAAACTCCGTCTCAAAAAAAAAAAAAAAAAGAAAAAAAGAAAATTAAACGCCAGTTTATTCAGCTCCCGGCGAGGTTCTATGGTCCGGGAAAGGGGCCAGAGAAGTCGCGCTGACTTCCCGGGGCGTGGGGTTTTTGTCGCTGGGAGGAACGAGCAACAGCAGGGCGCTCTGATTGGCTCTGCGGGAGCGGGATGGGGCCGCTATTGGTTGGCGGGTTGGCGGGCGGGTTTTTTGGTGCAAGATTTGGTTAGGGTTGCATCAGCCGGAATTCCCGACTGGAGGGCTGGGTGCACAACTGGGTGCTGAGTGCAGAGCCGGGTGCTGAGTGCAGAGCCGGGTGCTGAGTGCAGAGCTGGGTGCTGAGTGCAGAGCCGGGTGCTGAGTGCAGAGCTGGGTGGCTGTCCGGGCTCCCGATGAGGCGTCCGGCCTTACACTAGTCCTTTTGTATTGGGAGACTGAGCTGAGTCAAAGCAAAGAGTCCCTTCACCTCACAGCACTGGGCCAGCGATGCCAGCCAACAAGCGGAGATCCGTGTGCAGTCCTGTCACAGCTTACTACAAGGCCACCAGCGTCCCACTTGGGACTACGCGTGGCATTAGAGGAAATCCTGGTGCTTTGCCTGCAGTGAGGGCATCCAGTCAGCAGCTGGATGGTGGCAGTTTGCACAAGACCAAAATAGCAAGGCCCTTCAGCCCTGAATTAAGCCCAAGTAAATGTCAGCAAGATTGATCTTTTCCACTCATGTTTTGTATCGTGTTGAACAATCTGCATAGAGCAGCACCAAAACAATGTGATATTGAGAGATTATCGGGCTAAAATTAATTAAAATCAATGTATGCTTTCAATTGTGGTGAAATATGCATCATACAATATTCACCATTTTGTTTGTTTGTTTGTTTTGAGACGGAGTCTTACTCTGCCGGCCAGGCTGGAGTGCAGTGGCTCCATCTCTGCTCACTGCAACCTCCGCCTCCTGGGTTCAAGTGATTCTCCTGCTTCAGCCTCCCTAGCAGCTGAGATTACAGGCACATGCCACCACACCTGGCTGATTTTGTGATTTTAGTAGAGACAGGGTTTTGCCATGTTGGCCAGGCTGGTGTTAAACTCCTGACTTCCAGTGATCCACCTGCCTTGGCTTCCCAAAGTGCTGGGATTACAGGCTTGAGCCACAGCGCCCGATCCCAACATTTACCATCTTAATCTTGTTTATGTGTATAGTTCCGTGGCACTAAGTGCATTAACACGGTTGTGAGACCGTCACCACCATGCAGCTCCAGAGCATTTTTCATCTTCCCAAACAGAAACTCTGTACCCATTAAACAGTAACTCCCTATCCCGCCCTCCCCCAGCCCCTGACAATTACTGTTCGACTCTCCGTCTCTATGAATCTGGTACCTCATATAAGTGGAATTACACATTTACTATTTGTTCTTTTGTGACTGGCTTATTTCACTTAGCACAAAGTCCTTAAGGTTAAGCGATGTTGTAGCATGTGTCCGAATTTTCTCCTTTTTAAAGTCGAATGACATTCCATTGTATGTGTAAACCGAAAGCATCTGAGACAAGTCGCAATCAGTTTAGAAGTTCATTTTGCCGAGGTTAAGAACTTACCTGGGACGCAGCCTCAGGAGGCTTCCAGGTCATAGGTGGATTCAAAGATTTTCTGAGTGGCAGTTGGTTGAAAGAGTTTATCTGAAGACCTGGAATCAATAGAAGGGAGGGTGTGGGTTGAAATTAGGAGTTGTGGAGACCAAGGGTTTTATCATGCTGATGAAGGCTCCAGGTTTTGGAGAGAATAAATTCTCTTAAGGTCTCTGTTTTAATGTTAATATGGTCAGTTATGCCTGAATTTCAGGCAGGGCATAAGGAGGCACAGCTGACCCCTTATTCCCATCCCATTCCCATGGCTGGACCACCAAACAAAAACTTTTTTTTTTTTTGAGACAAAGTTTTGCTCTTGTTGCCCAGGCTGGAGTGCAATGGCGCTGTCTTGGCTCACTGCAACCTCCTCCTCCTGGGTTCAAGTGATTCTCATGCCTCAGCCTCCTGGGTAGCTGGGATTACAGTCATGCACCACCATGCCTGGCTTATTTTGTATTTTTAGTAGAGAGGAGGTTTCTCCATGTTGGTCAAGCTGGTCTCGAACTCCTGACTTCGGGTGATACGCTGGCCTCGGCCTCCCAAAGTGCTGGGATTATAGACGTGAGCCACCTGGCCCAGACTTTTTACTTTTTTTTTTCTTTTTATTGAGACAGAGTCTTGCTCTTTCGCCCAGGCTGGCTTGCAGTGGCGTGATCTTGGCTCACTGCAATGTCTGCCTCCCAGGTTCAAGAAATCTCCTGTCTCAGCCTCCCAAGTAGCTGGGATTACAGGTGCCCACCACCACACCCAACTAATTTTTGTATTTTTAGTAGAGACAGGGTTTCACCATGTTGGCCAGGCTGGTCTTGAACTCCTGACCTCAGGTGATCTGCCAGCCTCAGCCTCCCAAAGTGCTGGGATTACAGGAGTCAGCCACTGTGCCTGGCCTCAGATTAACTTTGGAATGCCCTTGGCCAAGAGCCTGTGAAAAGTGACTCACTCACCTGCCGACTGGACTCTGGTGCCTCCCAGGAGCAATCAACAGCCTGGCCTCTCTCATCGGCAGGCAGCGTGCTCATGATGCAATCAGAGCTTTGGAGGCAAAATTTCCTTTTCTCCAAGCATGTCTGACAAGTGACTCATCCTCCATGATCCAGTTAACCTAAACACACACAGGCATGGAGGTAAAACCCTAGGGTTCCCTAGGAGGGCGCAGGAGATAAGTACAAGAAAGAGGACTGGGAGAGAGAGGGAGGGAGGGGTTTCATCTTCACTGTCCCAGCCACCGGAAGACACTCAAAGCCCCTGGGGGTGGGAGCATAAGGTGGCATCTTAGGCCCGCGTCACTGGCACACGCCAAATCTGAGCTCAGGTTTCCCAGGGAGCTTCTTGACTCAGAATCCTTGTCTGCTAGAATCAGACGGTGTCTTTGAGATTGTCTTTTGTCCCTAGAGCCACAAATGCTGGCTGAGCTCTTCCTGCCCACAGGAGCTGTGCTTGGCATTCAGGGGATACGGAGGTACTTGGAAATGGATCCAAGCCCACAGTTTAGTAAAAGAGATAAAGCTATAATAAAAGGTAGAAAACTCTCATTGTCCAAAGAGGTACAGCAGCCTGAGTGTGTCTGAATGTGGCAGACACCATGGTGGCCTTCCCAGACATTCTTCCCTTCCTACTGACAGAACACAGACTCCTCATCCTACTCAGGGAGGAAGTTGAGATCTCTAGATTTCAGAGAAGTAAGTCCCAGTCTTGGGGTGAGCTTGAGATGCTGGATGCTGGAAATGTTCCAGAGGGCTTTTGGGAAAGACCTTACTGCAGCCATCCCTGTCTCCTGGCTTTGAGAGTTGCATAATAATGGCTGGGGCCACAGCAGCCACATTGTAATTAAAAGGCAACACTTTTTTTTTTTTTTTGAGATGGAGTCTCACTCTGTCACCCAGGCTGGAGTGCAGGGACATGATCTCTGCTCACCGCAACCTCTGCCTCCCAGGTTCAAGGGATTCTCCTGCCTCAGCCTCTTAAGTAACTGGGATTATAGGCACCTGCCACCATGCTAGGCTAGTTTTTTTGTATTTTTAGTAGAGACGGGGTTTCGCCCTGTTGGCCAGGCTGGTCTTGAACTCCTGACCTGAGGTCATCCACCCACCTTGGCTGGGATTACAGGCATGTAATCCCAAAGTGCTGGGATTACAGGCGTGAGCCACCAAAGGCAACACTCTTAAAGACCAGTAAGCAACACTATGAGAATGATGGAGAAGAAGGCAGAAAAGACTTCCCTGGTCTTTAATGACTCCATGGATAGCTGAATGAATGCCTGCAGCTGTCCACCTCCCAACTTCTTAATAGGTGAGGGAAATAACTCCAGATATTATGAAGCCATTGTTCGGCAGGTTTTCTGTTACTTTCAGCCAAAAAATTCCTGGCCTTTCCATTTGGATACTGCAGGGGTATGGAAAAAAAGAGAAATTAATTTTCAGTTGAATGGATTAGGGAGAAATAGGCGGAGAAGCATGTAACTTAGGCCTTAACAGTGATTTGTATTTTGAAGGCTGGAGAAGGAATTCTAAAAGAAAAGGCCATCAGTACAATGATGATGATGATGATGAGAGAGCATCATTTATTTGGCATCTACTATGGTACCAGTGGTGTTCTAAGACTCTACACATATACTATCTCACACAGTCCTCAAAGCAACCCATCAGGAGAGATGTTATCATGTGCGTTTTGCAGAGAGAAAATAACTTCAGAGGAGTGAAGTAACCTTCCTGTTAAGTTGACGAGGCTAAAGTCAAGCTCCGCTCTGACTCCACCACCTTTGTTTATTTATTTTGAGACAGGATCTTGCTTGTCATCCCGGCTGGAGTACAATGGTGCAATCATGGCTCAGCCTGGATCCCCTGGGCTCAGGTGAGCTTCCCACCTCAACCTTCTGAGTTGCTGGGACTACAGGCGTGTGCTATCATGCCCAGCTATTTTTTGCATTTTTTGTAGAGACCGGGGTCTCACTGTGTTGTCCCGTTTGGTCCCAAACTCCTGGGCTCAAGTGACCTGCACACCTTGGTCTCCCAAAGTGCGGAAATTCTAGGTGTGAGCCACAGCGCCCAGACTGGAGCCTTTGTTCTTAACACCCTCTTTATTTCCAACCTGAGAATGTGTCCCAGATAAAGTGGTATCTAATTCAAGAGCGGAAGGGTAAATAAGAGTTGGAGGGGCAAAAGTTGGTGGGGGGATTTAAAGAGAAAGCACCAGAAACGACGTGAGCACGTGCTTTTTCCTTACAGTATTGTTGGAAAGAGGAAGGATTGGCCATAACCTAACTTCCCATCAAAGGGAGGGCGGGTAAATGCAATGAGTGCAGCCGCATGACGGAACATCATGCAACTGCACGAGAGGTCTGTTAGTCCGTTCTCACCCTGCTCTGATGAAATACCTCTGATGAGACTGGGTAATTGATGAAGAAAGGAGGTCTAACTGACTCACAGTTCCACATGGCTGGGGAAGCCTCAGGAAACTTACAACAATGACGGAAGGCACCTCTTCACAAGGCAGCAGGAGAGAGAATGAGCACCAGCAGGGGAAATGCCAGATGCTTTTAAAACCGTCAGACCTCATGAGACTCACTCACTGTCATGAGAACAGCATGGAGGGGACAGCACCCATGATCTGATTACCTCCATCTGGTCCTGCCCTTGACATGTGGGGATTACAATTTAAGATGAGATTTTGGGTAGGGACACAGCCAGACCATATCAAGATCTCAGAGACTTCTCTTCTGAGGTGTCTACATAAGCAGTTTCATCTTCTCTGCATAAGAAGATGGTCACAGTGGACGAATCCAGAAAGCTCTCCAGAATATAGTGGGAACGTGAGGTGCAGAGTAGCGTGTCATCAATCTACATTTTGTGTACAAAGGGAAGGGGAGACAGAGAATAAGGGTCTACTTCTGTTTGTTCACATATGCACAAAATCTCTAGAAGGAGAAACAAGAAACTAAGACACTACGTGTTGGGGACGAGGAAGAAGGGAGCGTCGTTGCTGTGCAGCACTACGTTCTGAACCATATGAATGCTTGCCTCTTGGAAAGTTAATAATAAATAAAGGTTAGAGGGAGAAAGCACAAGGCAGTGGGGGGAGCTGCCCGGAAGCCATCAGCAAACCTGGAAAGTGGAAGTGGGGTGCACGGAGGGAGGTGGCTAGCTGCAGTGTGAGAGTGATGAGCCGAGATTACAAGCATGGCATTATAAATTACACAGAGAGTGCTGGGGCCAGGATACTCTGTTATTTATTTGTTTGTTTTACTTTTTATTGTGGGAAATTTCAAACATGCACAGAAGTAAAAATAGCAGCATAATGAACCCCCGTGTGCTCATAACTGAACTTCAACAATGACCTGCAAACGGTCAATATTACTTCATTTATTCTACCTCCCCTCCCTGCAAAAACCGGAATTTTTTTAAAGCAAATCCCAGACACCACATAATTTCATCTATAAATTTGTCTGTATGTACCTCTCTCTGTGAGAGCTCTTTTTCAGATGTAAGCTCAGAACCATAATCACATCTGAAAAAAATTCCGGTAATTTATTGCTATTGTGAACTATCCGGGCAGTATGTGCATTTCCACTGTTGCCTCCTAAGTGAGTGTCGTCTGGTTGGTTTGTTCAACGCAGGCCGGTTCAGGACCCGAACAGGCCCACGCCTTGCAGTGGGTGGACATGGCCCTGAAGCCTCTTTGGGTCTGCAGGTTCCTTGCCCTCTTTTTTGTTCTTTCTTCCAGGAAGAAGTCAGGCAGTTTGGTTTCATTCCCTTGCACTTTGTGTGTTCTCTTGTCCCACACGCTCTCCATAAACTGGGGGTCCAGAGGCGTAGCCCCAGGTCTCCAGTTTTGTCTTTCTTCTTTTGCAAGACAACTTCATGGAAGGCCCTGAACACCCAGCGCCAGGCACCCGCTCCTGGTTCTGCCCTGGGAGCATGATATCTGGCGCCTCTCTTTATGGTGCTGAGATCCATCTGTGGTGTCCTATGTGGCTGGTCCCACAGCTTTGGCAGAAGAGAGTGTGAGCAGATTTGAATTTGAGAAGGTCCCTTGTCATTACCACATGAAGAACTCAGATTCCACCTCATCCTCAGGACTTGGGGGCAGGGGCCGCCCTTCTAGGCCTGGCCTGAGGAAGTAGGCGCAGGGTCCACGTTTTTTCCCCTGTTATTTTGTTTAATTACTGCTTTTCTTTGTTCTTTTGAGATTTAACTCAAAACTGCCAATCATATCTATATGGTGGAACTAAGCAGAGACCAAAGAAGAGAAACACAGTCCAATGGCCTCATTTATATTGACCCATTCTTAAATAACAAAGGTGATCTCTTATAGCTGGAAGGAGGAGTTAGGGAGCGCTACACTGTGACTTCTTGCAGAGCAAGCATCTTCCTTTGTGTTCAGCCTGCAATTGGCTCTTTTCTTTCCAAAATGCACTGCTGTTATGGGATACCTGGGATGTCGCTTTTCTGGCTGGAAACCTCTATGGCACCTTTTGCCCGAGTTTGGCCCAAACCCACTGGGCTCCTTCTGCCCACTCTCTGCAGTCAGAAAGCACTGGTTGGTTCATCCTCACAATTGTCAAAGGTGACAAATAGCTCAAAAGAAAAGCTTCCTTGATTCTGAAAAATAAAACAAAGGATCAGCAATGTTCCAAGCAAAAAGTCAAAACAGATGACTTCAGTCTGCCATTAGTTCAGTCCACTCAGTCAACTCTTGTTCAGAATCTCCAAAGGTATCAGAAACCTGCACTCAAGGACTATAATCCATCTTTTGAAGAGGATCAAAACAAGACAACAATTGTCTATGGATGTCAAAATGTCCCAGGGTAGTCACCGTCAAAAACACGGTTGACAAAGAAATTTGGTCACCTCTGTGGTCTATAATAACTTAACACAATAACCTTAATTATGATTGAAGCACATACTCAGACATCAGAATTTTAGAAATCCAATATCATTTTGAAACACATATTAAGATTATTCACTAAACTATAACCTGAAGGAGAGCAAACTCCACCTTATTTTGACAATTCTATGTGACTGAACATGTCAAATAATCCTGTTTTTCTCTCCTTTGGATGGTCCAAGTGTCAGAAAAAAACAATTTTGAAGCTGAAATTTGATTCTGGGGAGCCTATCACATACATTAAAGGTTTAAAACGCTTGACATTATGAACTAGAATTCCCGGTTACCATAAGTCACTTATTTAGCCAAAATGATGACTCAAAAAAACCAAAAAAGGCAAAAACCTTTATACATTAAGAGCGAAGACTTACCTTTCCAAACAATCTGTCTCTTGTCTTTCCCATCTTTTTTCGGTAGTTTATTCACAAGGCAAACAAAAATCTTTCATCATCCTTTAACATTACCTGAAAATCTTAATCAGTTTGACCATGAGCTGAGATTCTTCAAAACCTTTTGTAACCCTTTACAAATCTCTGTTAAAGAGCCAGCCAGTGCCTTAAGAGCCCCTTGTTGTGCTTCTATCCTAATGTTCAATTTACAGAATCATCTAATAATACACCTTTGAATTTAGTCAATATGTTCATACACAGAATTTCTTTTTCAAGATTAATCTTTAAAAACCTTCCATAACTTGTTTAATTAAACTTTTAGCTTTATCTTATCTAATTTAAAACAATCCTTTAACCTTCTAAATTAGGCAAAAATTTACATTCCTGTGTCTTCTTATAGTCTTTTACTAAAGACACACTTTACATTCCTTACAAACCTTGCATGTAAATCGCCTTTTAAGTAGTCTCAAACGGTAACTCTTGGCAATTTTTAATGTTGGTGTAAAACCTGGCAAGTTATTTTAATTATGTACTAGATGCAGATAAGGTCTCACTCTTTCCAGCATGGACGTGGTTAACTCTATACATCCCTAGGCCCTACCAAACTGTAAAGCAGGAAAGCTGAACGATTTTCAAAAACCAAACAAGCAGTTTGTAACCTTTAAAGCATTTAGCAAACCTAATATCTGACCTGTGTAATTTGGACCATATGTCTACATTTTGAAGACATTGTATTTTTCAAAGATGAAAGTCATGTGACCTAAAAGGCATTACAGCTTTATCTTTCTTTTGAAATATTTGATCTAGGCACTTATTTTTCTTTAAGCAGATCAATTAGAGCTCTTTTTTAAAATGTGTCACACCTGACACTCATATAACCACACAGAGATACAGAAGAAGATCCAGTAGCTGTAAAGTTTTTAATTTGCCAATCTCCTAATTGGATTGGCAATCTCCTAATTGGATTACTGGCCTTAGGGTGGAGTCTTTTAAGAACGAGGGCTAGGAAAATAGGTAGTTTCTAAGCCCTAATAAGTAGGCATAGTTGGAAGACAAAAACAGATTTTGAGAAGGATGCATCTGCCTCTAATCCCTGGAGTTCTGTGAAGAAAACAGGGGTTATTTTTCCCAAACAAGGTCAGTGGCACCTCTTCCATTTCCAAGGGGTCCCAGGCCATCAGAAGTTAATGTGGGGGGCCTCACATGTGTGCCTTAAGAGTGGCAAGACAAAAATGAAGAAAAATAGTTCAGTTGACTGAGAAGAAAAAAACCTTTTTCCAGAAAAACAAGATCCATGAAGAGAAAAAACATAAAGGTTTTTTTTTTTCTTTTTTTTTGAGACAGAGTCTTGCTCTGTCCCCAGGCACCAGGCTGGAGTGCGGTGGCGCGATCTCGGCTCACTGCAACCTCCATCTCCTGGGTTCAAGCAATTCTCCTGCCTCAGCCTCCCGAGTAGCTGAGACTACAGGCACGTGCCACCAAGCCCAGCTAATTTTTGTATTTTTTTAGTAGAAACAGGGTTTCACCATGTTGACCAGGATGGTCTCAATCTCTTGACCTCATGATCCACCTGCCTCAGCCTCCCAAAGTGTTGGGATTACAGGCGTGAGCCACCGCACCCGGCCACATAAAGGTTTTTAAAACATACCTATAGCATCTTTAATTAAGCTGATCTATGGTTTGGATGCCCATCTTTAATTAAATTGACTTTTAACCATAGTGATCCTCTTAAGAGGTCCTTTTAACTCTTGGCTACGCATGGTGGCTCACACCTGTAATCCCAGCACTTTGGGAGGCTGAGGCAGGCAGATTGCCTGAGGTCAGGAGTTCGAGACCCGTCTGGCCAACATGATGAAACCCTGTCTCTACTAAAAATACAAAAAAAAAAAAAATTATCGGGGCAGGGCATGGCGTGGTGGCATATGCCTGTAATCCCAGCTACTTAGGAGGCTGAGGCAGGGGAACTGCTTCTTTTATTGTGGAAAATTTCAAATGTGCACAGAAGTAAAAATAATAGCATGATGAACCTCCACGAGGAGGGAGTTGGAGGTTGCAGTAAACCAAGACCGCAGCACTGCACTCCAGCCTGGGTGACAGAGTGACTCCATCTCAAAAACAAAAAATGAAGTCCTTTCAAATCTCTTATTACCTGACCTTAGCACACCAAATGGCCAGTAATTCTAGCTTTTGAACTCATGGAGGGGCAGACGATACAGCGATTTTTACCATGACTCTTGACGTGGTAGAGGAAAGACCTGAGACGCCCCACACCGTCATGCATCCTGGGGACTCTGAGGTTTGTGAGCCTACCCGGTGGCTGTGAGAGCCTCTGCCTTTGCCTTATATCTCCTTTCTCTTTTGCGGACTTCCTCCTGGTCCCTCTTGTAAAAGACTGAGGTGGCCACTTTTAGGAGGTTCTCTAAAGTACCATCTGATCCTATCACCTGTTTCTGTAGTGTCCTCCTGAGACCAGGGGCCACCTGTGTGATAAACTTATCCTTTAGGATTAGCTGTCCCTCAACTGAATCAGGAGCTAGAGAGGTGTGCTTTACCAAGGCCACTCTTAGCCTTTCCAGGAGGGCACTGGGATTCTTATCTCATCCCTGGTCTATCATGGCCAGCTTGGAGCAATTGAGAGGCTTAGTCCTGGTTCTTCAAAAGCCTCCCAGGATGCATGCCTGAAGGTGTTTCCTCCTCCATTCTCCCATTTCATCATCAGGGTCCTGTGTAGGGTCCTCCAATGGTACTGCAATTTTTCCAATCATATAAGTCTCATTCCCTTCCCTGGTCCTATATAAGACACAACGCTCATCCCACAAATTCTCCGCCACTTGCAGGGCGGGCTGCTTTTCAGTGGTGGTCAGGAATTGATTCAAAAGTAACATGACATCCTTCCAGGAGAACCCAAATACTTTGGTTAAGTTCTGGAAAGCTTCTATTTACCTATTAGGGCTTTTTTTTTTTTTTTTTTTTTTTTTTTTTCAAACAAACCTGCAAAGATCCCCCTTAATTTGCCTTTAAGTCTTGTAGAGAAAAGGGGACCTGGACCTTAATGGGGCCATGTTCACCAGGCATCTGTTGTAGGGGCAGCTGAGACTGGGACCTGCCTAAAATGAGGATTCCTAGGCTGGGCAAGCTTGAGAGAGAACCTGGATAGGGAGGAGCAGAGGGGGTTGATTCCGCCGGGCGCGGTGGCTCAAGCCTGTAATCCCAGCACTTTGGGAGGCCGAGGTGGGTGGATCACAAGGTCAAGAGATCGAGACCATCCTGGTCAACATGGTGAAACCCCATCTCTACTAAAAATACAAAAAATTAGCTGGGCATGGTGGTGTGTGCCTGTAATCCCAGTGACTCAGGAGGCTGGGGCAGGAGAATTGCCTGAACCCAGGAGGCGGAGGTTGCGGTGAGCCGAGATCGCGCCATTGCACTCCAGCCTGGGTAACAAGAGCGAAACTCCGTCTCAAAAAAAAAAAAAAAAAAAAAAGAGGGGGTTGGTTCCCCTGCTGGAGATACTCCTGGGGTTTGCGTTCCTGGAATTGCCCCTTGCAGCCTCTCCTGAGCTGGCCGGTAGGAGGGTTGCATCAACCCTATGGCATCAGCAAAGATCTGGGTTACCCTGCAAGGCAAAGAAGGGCTGCACATGTGGGACCAGGGACCAGCTGCCCTGTGTTTACAGAAGAGCTTCCTTCCTGAGGCCATGCTTCTGTTCTGTGCCTCAGGGTGCTGGGCACCAAGTTTTCAACCAAGGAAATGACAAGAACATTTTTGCCATAAATTTATGGTCAGATACCAAGGCACACTTGGCTTCTGTGCTACTCTAAATCTTCCATTTCAGACTTTTGATGACTAAACCAAATGCTCATTCGATCCAGTGACATCTCTGGTTTGCAATAACAGCCTTAACATTTTTTTGTTTTTGAGACGGAGTCCTGCTCTGTCACCCAGGAGAGTGCAGTGGTGCAAGCTCAGCTCACTGCAGCCTTCCCCTCCCAGCGATTCTCTCGTCCCAGCCTCCTGAGCAGCTGGGATTACAGGCGCACACCACCACCACAGCCGGCTAATTTTTTTGTATTTTTAGTAGAGATGGGGTTTTACCATATAGGTCAGGGTGGTCTTGAACTCCTGACCTCAGTGATCCGCCAGGCTTGGCCTCCCAAAGTGCTGGCACAGGTGTGAGCCACGACACCTGGCAACATCCTTAACATTTAACATTGTACATAAAGAAGAAGCGGGAACCTTGACATCCCAAAAGAAAGAACAATAGGAAAGACCAGAGGTCCCAGTGCTGACACAGTAACAGGTGGTCGGGGACTGGAGTTAGTCCAGGGGGCTTTGAATAAGGCCAAGAGCAGCCTTGGCCAGATATCCTCAGTTGCCTCAGGACCTCCTTCTGATCCCACACAATGGCTAGACCTCTGTGAAAAAAAACTGGGTTCAAACAAACCCAACATTCACAACATCCAAGGATAAAGGGGTTTGACAGAATCCTCCCCAGCAAGCCTGTCCTCCGTGCCCTAAGTCCGGCAGCCATGCTAGTTGCTTTTGACTGGCTGACAGAGGCTTGGTATTTTTCTTTCATTTTGACTACTGTGGAGTTTAGAGACTCTGAAAAAAAGGACAGAAAGAGTAGCTCTGCTTTTACTCACCCTTCTGCAGATCCTGGACGAGCCCCTAAAAATGTTACAGGATCCTTGTTGTTTTTCTGGCCAGAAACCTCTGTGGCTGGTGGCGTCTTTTGCCCGAGTTTTGCTTGGACCCACTGGGCTCATTTTGCCCATTTGGCCTGGCAGGCTGTGCCCGGCTCACATTACCAGCCTTGATCCCATGCCTGCCAAGGGCAAGCCAGGCATGGAGTGATGAGGGGTGTGTGAGTGAATGAACACGGGGTCTAGCCACTGCGCACAGTAGGACACGCTGGCTACTGCAAAAGGTCAGGCAGCCCCAGGTGGGTACTGACTCTCTGTGAGGCTGCAGCTGGACCAGGTGCAATGCAAGCAGCTTCCATGGCTAAACCGGGGGACACGGTGGCGCCTAGAAGCTTGGAGACTTCAGCAGCTGCAGGGTCCCAAAGAGGGAGTCATAGCCCCGGCTCGGGGAGCTCCCAGGTCTGGGCTCTCTGAAGGTCTGCAGCTCTTCTCTCCTTCTCTTCACCCCCAGTGTTGCAAACAAGCATGTTTCAGCTCTGTTTGTGTTCTAGCTCTTTCAGACCTGCCATTCGACAGGTCCCAAGTTCTTGTCCCACATCCAGGGAGAATGAGGTACATGGACAAGGAGGGTGAGCAAGGTGAAGAGGAGCTTTAGTGAGTGACAGAATAGCTCAGAGGAGGCCCTGGAGTGCGCCTTTCTCTCTGCAGGCAGGTCACCCCATCGTTCGCCGAGGCTCTCGGCAGAGAGGAGACCCTGGATTGGCGAGCTCCTCTCTGCAGCTGGTTGTCCCGATGTCTGCTCAGCTCTGGCTGAAACTGGGCTTTTAGGGGCCTCAGAGGAGAGCACGTGCACACCAATTGGTCCATGGGCAGGTCTGGAAAAGGCATCACAAGCTCCCACTCTGGTCTATGGGACTGGCAGCCTGGCGCCTAGCCTTCAGGCCCTCCCTAGCCTGAAGGTAGGGCCTCACCAGTGACCCACTCTTTTCTGCCCAGAAACCCGTCTGCCTCCTGCTGCCATTCATGGTGGCCAAGCTGTAGGTGCCAAGGGGCACCTGCAGGCCAGCACTGAGCTGCCCTCTGCCCCCCATTGACTTGTCTCTTATGCTTGTCAGTGCCCAAAGTTTGGAGCTGGCTGAGGCAGCAGGAGGCGGGCGTGTCAGCATTGCACCAAGTGTGTGCACACCTGCCAGGCCTTGGCAGTGCCTGGGCTCAGCCCCAACTTTGCTCCAGGGTTGAAGTGGGCACCAACAGCAGAGGGAGCCTTCTAGAGCAGGAAGAGCCTTCTAGAGCAGGAGGAGGCTTCCCGGGCCCCCAGGAGTACGGGGATGCCTAGGTCCACAGCAGTGGTTTGGGTGGACTGCAGCTGCACCTGGAACTGGGGGGGATTTCCTGCCTGCTCCATGGAACAGGAGGCCCGGTCTGCAGCTGCAATGTGGGCAGTTGTGCCTGACCCAGGGAGCTCCTGCCCCCGCCCCCAACTCAGAAGGAGCAGGGCTTCCACTTGTCTTAGGCTGGGCCAGCTCCATGGAGTGGGCGGTCCCAGCTGTGCCTCCCTGCTGTAGCCAGTGTGATGGCAGCGGCTGCTCCAGACAGCCCACTGCTGCCCTCGCTGTGGCTGATAAAACTGCTCGCACTCTCAGGCTGCACCGTAGGCCGGCAACTTCCCAGAGCAGAGAGACGGGAGGCAAACATGCCACCACACAAGGAGCAACGTTTTGCAGAGCTGGACACAAGCACAGTGCATCCTTCTAACTTCTTGGCAGTGCATGGGTCCATGCAGTGGTGAAGGGGGCCGGCAATACCTGAATCAGACGAGCAGTGCTTTCTGGGCCACCATATTGAAGGTCGTGTCCTTTAGTGGCAAACGCACAATCCTTCTCCTGCAGCTGACCATGTCGATCAGCCACACCACCATCTAGCACGTTGAAGAACACCTCAGGCTCATCCACCTTGCACACCAGCTTTATTCTAGGCTGTTCCTTGGTGCTAGTTTTGTTGAGACTCACATGGAAGCTGTCATCCCAGGGTCCATGGGCACCCAGCGCCTGTCCATTGTTCCTGCCGTGGAATTTCTGCGTGCGTGGCATGGTCAGTCACGGTACCTGGTTGGGTGGCTGCGGGAGATGCAGGGCAGAGTTGTGAGGGACGTCGTTGATGTCCGTCCCGTTGGCGTTTAGGATGATGTCTCCAGGCAGTAGCTGGCCGTCTCTGGCAATCACCCCATCGTGATAAATGCATTAGATAATGATACGGTCAGTGGGGTTTCCCCGCCTCCCACCAGCGGAATAGAGAGGCTTTCACTGGGATCCCCTTGATTGATCTTGCTGGTGGTAATTTCTTCATCTGGGATCAGGTGGTACAACCTTGAAAGACTTCAGGGGCCATGATGTTTTCAGAATTTTCCTTGCCCTGGTCAGCTCGGTTGACAACCGCACTCCCACTCTTTGTCCTTCGAAGAACACTCAAAATTCGATTATTTTTTTAAAAGATCTGCATCTAATTGTTACTGTTGACCGTTACTGCTGGACAGCTTCCTCCGTGGTTGCACCAGTTGCTGAATTGCTCGAAGGACCATGCCTTCATTGGGTTGCTCCGGCCAGAGTCCCCGAGGCTGATTGCTGGCTGACTGTCCCCTGCCAGGCATGTGGGCAGGATTGTCTAGGCCAGGCTTGTCTGTCATTAAGGAGACGGTGGCCGCTGCAGAAACCTCTGGGGAGGATGCCGTGGCTCTGAGGCTCACACGGCCGTCTCGTCAGCCATCTTGGGAGCACCTCTTCTTGTCTTTCGTCAGGCCAGAGTGGGAGGCCCTTTTACAGAGTCGAAGTTCCCGATGGTGTACGGCATTGAGGGGGTACAGACAGGAGCGATCATTTCCAACAGAGGAAGTCAGAGTGGCTGCAGGGGTAGAGAGAGGAGGAAATATTTGTGAGATTAGAGAGAAAGAATGGACATCATGTGGCCAGGGACCGGCTGAACAGCTGGTGGGCGACTTGGCCTACCAGTCCCCTCTGAGGTCACAAGGTGGGCGTGGAGGAAGGTGAGGTTGAGAGGCAGATGGCAGGTCCTGCTCTGGATGCAGGGAATCTGAGAGCCCTAGGTGGCCAGGAGGGACGTCTAGTGGAGGTTGGTTAGCCGGGGCTGACCTCAGAAAAGAGGGTCCCATGATGGAGAGGCACTGACAGCTGTGACCGAAGCTTAGGAAGCAAGTAAGATCTCCTGTGGCTGTGGGAAGCAGGAAGGAGAGGGCCCACAGGGAGGAGCTGGCGATGGGCAAGAGGCCTTGACGGGCCCTGGCAGAAGTGCACCTAGGAGGGGGCAAGGCCCAGGGACAGAGAGGAAGGTCTCATTGCCCAGAGTGGCCAGTGTTATGTGCTGCCCATCGGTCAGGGAAGTGACTGACCATATGTGTGTGGGATCTACCTGTGATGTGGCTGGTGGGGTCCTGGGGAGGACAGTGGCACACTGCTGAGTGATCCTCCACAGAGAGAATCCCGAAGAGAGACCCAAAGGGCACACGCCCAAACAGCCCATCTCGGGCAAGACCAGCATACGGGGGTGGATCAGATAGTGGTGACCTGGAGACAAGGCCCAAGGAGCCGTGGGGGCCTAGCCATGACGTTTCTTGACCTAGGCGCAGGAGGCACAGGTGTATCCAGTGTGAGGACATCCAGTGCTCCATGATCTCCAAGGAGAAAAAAGAAATAACAGATTTTTTGAAAAAGGATGCATTGTCTTCCCTATGTATGGTTGACTTTAATAAAAACGTACTTTAAAAAAACAGTCCACTTCTGGGGCCAAGTGCAGTTGGTGCATACCTATAATCCCAGCACTTTGGGAGGCTGAGGTGGGAGGATTGCTTGAGACTGGAGACGTGGAGGCTGCAGTGAGCCATGATTGCGCCACTGCACTTTCGCCTGGGCAATATAGAGCGAAATGTTGTCTTTTAAAGAAAGAAAAGCCAACTTCAGAGGCACCCAGTGGCCGCTAGGATAAGCTCCACACCCTGGGCAGCCCCTTCCTGCCCTGCCCCCACCTCCCGCCCCAGCCCTCCTCTACACCTCCACTCCTTCTGCCTGGGACATCTTCCTCAGCCCAGGCCTGTCCACGTGACAGACTCCTACACACCCTCCGGAGCCCTTCCAGGCCTAACCCAAGCAGAGGGAGGGCCAGGCCTCAGTGTTATCTGACTCTAAGGAATTGTGAGGGCGAAGATAGATCCCTCCTGCTTCGCTACACGCCCTGTCTCCCCTCCACCCTGGCCCCAAAAGGGGAGGCGCCTGCGTCTGAGCTCACCGCGGAGGTTTGTCGTGCTTTGGCCACACGTCAGGCTGAAGGATGTGGAAAGAGCCGGGGCCGGAAATTTTTGACGATGGTGATCTCTAGGGAACAGGCTGCTGCTTGGCTCACGCCTCCAGGTCCTCCAAGTCTCAGCGTCACTGTCATTTCCTCTGGGAGCCCCTCTGGCCGTCACCAGACCAGGCCGTTGACTCCATAGGAACCAACAGGGATCTGGAAGCTGGGGTCAGGCCCTGCTCCTCCACTCTCTGCTGCCGTCAAGCCTCAGAAAGTTCTGTCACCTCTCTGAGCTGTTTTCTCATCCAATAAATGTGCCTTCCTATCAGGTTATGACAGGAATTAAAGAAGTCTAGTCACTGAAATCCCATCTTCCACACACAGCTGGGATCTGAGTACCTCTCCCCTTCTCCTCTGGCCCAAGCCACCTTCCCACTCCCTGGACCATCACCATCACAGATCTCCCTGCTTCCTCCTTGCACACAGCAGCTGGAGGGATCAGATCATGTCCCTCCTTGGCTCAGAGCCCACCAGCGACTTCCTGTGTCCTCTGGAGCAAAGCCCAGGTCCTCGCAGTCTCCCAAAGGCCCTACCCAGATGGTGTCCTGTTGCCTCTCACTCTCACTCCACAGTAGCCATACCCAGCACCTTCCTATTCTTGGAATGTGCCTGGCACACCATTGCCTCAGGGCCTTTGCACATGCTCTTCCCTCTGCCTGGAATGCAGTTCTCCCAGATGTCTGGGGGCTGTACTCTCTCCACATCTTTGCTCAAATGTCACCTTCATGAGCTTTTCCACGACCACCTACTCAAAGTGCAGCCACCATTGCCCAGCACTCATGGTTCCCCTTACTTGGCTTTGATTCCCTCTGTGACTCTTACTGCCATCTGCTGCCAAGGATTTCACTTAGTTGTTTATCATCTGCCCCTTTCCACTAGAACAACAGCTTTTCATGGTGAAGATTTGGACTTTTTTCCCACTGGCACATCCCCAGCACACAGAAGAGCTTGGCATACAGTAGGCACTCGATGAGGGCCCTGGCTGGGTGTATTCCAATGGCTGAGGGCCTGTGCCATACCAGTGACTAAGGATCTGAAAATCACTTCTAGTTGGGAACCTCTACGTGGATCCAGGCAGCTTTAGGTTTGCAGAGCTGAGAGTAGTTAGCACATTTGGGGATCAAAGGCAGAGAGGGATCCCTTGCCTCTAAAACAGTGGTCCCCAACCTTTTTGGCACCAAAAACTGGTTTCGTGGAAGACAATTTTTCCACAGACCGGGAGTGGGAGGGGGATGGTTTGGGATGAAACTGTCCTACCTCAGATCATCAGGCAGGAGATTCTCATGTGCGGTCTGCAGCCCACAATAGGGTTCGCACTCCTTTGAGAATCTAGTGCCACCGCTGATCTGACCGGAGGCGGAGCTCAGGCAGCAAGGCTTCCCTGCCCGCTGCTCACCTCCTGCTGTGCAGCCAGTCCCACAGGCCATGAGGGTTGCCTGCCCTAAAATACCTTCTTATTTGGCTTCCATGAGGCTCCAGACTGAAGTGCAGTGGCCTGATCTTGGCTTACTGCAACCTCTGCCTCCTGAGTTCAAGCGATTTCCTGCCTCAGCCTCTCTAATGGCTGGGACTACAGGCGTGTGCCACCACACCCAGCTAATTTGTAGTTTTAGTAGAGATGGGGTTTCATCATGTTTGGCAGGCTGGTCTTGAGCGCCTGACCTCAGGTGATCTGCCCACCTCAGCCTCCCAAAGTGCTGGGATTACAGGCATGAGCCACTGTGCCTGGCTGCTTCTCCTTTTGAATGAAAATATTACAATGCCACTGGCCTCTGGCAGCTTGACAGGGTGATTCTGCCGATCTGGGCTGGGCCTGGCCGGGCAGCTCTGGCCTCCGACAGGCTCACTCACTTGTCTGCCATTAGCTGAGGTCAACGGCCTCTGGCTCCTCTTGGAGCCTGGTCCTCCAGCAGGCTAGCCCGGGCATATTGTCATGCCAATCACAGGGGCCAGCGCTGTGGGAAGGGTGGGGGGGAGGGAGAGAGAAAGAAGCTGAAAAGCCTATTAAGGACTAGGCTTGGAATTAACACACAATCACTTCTGGCACCTTCTATGGGCCATAGATAAGGGCTGAGTCAGAAGGAGGGGAAACAGACTCTACCTTTCAGTGGGAGGAATTTTAAAGTCACACTTACTGTGAGTGGTTCAAGGTCAGAGATAAGCAGGTCTCCCAGTTTGTGTCTTTCCACATGTCAGGCTGTTTTTGTTGCTGCTTCAATCATAAAAGCCACCAGCTCATGGAGTTCCCAAGGAGTAGGAGACAATTTTCAGGACTTGGCATTCACACAGGCTCAAGCCACTCCACAGATCAGTCAGTATGGCAAGCCATACGTAGCGTCCTTATCAATATATAAACATTATAGATTGAAAATTACACATCAAACAAAGTAACAGCACGAGAAAAGGGATAGGAAAAGGGTTAACAAGCCAGTCCAGGGAAAGCGATGTGAACGAAAAGAATTTTCTGGCCTGGCTTGGGCAGCTCAGCAGTGTCACAGTTTTGCAAAGTGTCTTTGATGTGGGCAGAGTCTTCAGTGGCAGATGCCAGGTGCCTACCAAGACAGTTGTTTTGAGCGGTGGAAGTCCGGCTCTTTTTATGGCCACAGGGTCCTCTGGGGAGGACAGACAGTGGAAGGGTGTGTTTGGTTATGTCTTTATCTGGCCGGATGCAGTTGTTATTGATCAGGCAAAACATCTGTTCCCTGTTGGCAAAGGGCCTTACGAAATGTAAGATGCAGACTTCTTCTATGATGGAATTATGTCAAGGATACTCTACAGGACATTCGAAGGAAATGGAGACAGGTTGGGGACGGAAAATTGGGGCCATTTTTGGGTATGAATCTTTAACATTACCTCCAGTGTTTCTTTTGCACTGAGGATGAGTAAGACAGCAGTAAGATCCTTAGTAGACTACGAATCCATCTCTCGGTTCATTTCCCATCTCTTGGAGCTTTGAGGTGCCATGTCAGAAGTCTAGCTACTGGGCTAAGAAGGTCGTGCGGAGAGGCCCCAAGGAGCCCAGTCTTTCGGCTACCACCTAAGGCACCAGGGACCCTCTAGACACACACCAGTGGCCAGCTAAATGCCCCTGAGTGACCCCAACCACAGCCATGTGGAACCAAAAGCTCTCCTGATGGAGGTTTGCCTGCCCAAATTCAGATCTAATCAAATGGTGCTATTTCAATCCACTGCATTTTGGGATACAATAAATAACTGGAGCTGCGTATGGAGGCAGGCTTGTCTCACTCCAAGATCTCCCGCCATGAAAGGCCCCGACTCCCAGAAGATGAGAGGCTTGGTTTGACAGCAAGGGAGATGCCCCTAGAAGAAGTTTTGCACAGCCTCATCCTTTGAAAATGAGAAAAGACAGTCACTCTACGAGCTCATGACAATGCTGGGACCGCTATGGCCTGTCTTGGGCTGGCCCATCACTGCCCGACGCTCTGGGCATGTACACCTGAGCCTTCCTGAACCTGGACAGTAGGCATGATGCATTCAAGAGCGCCATGCCGCCCCACCCAGGGCCCGACTCCTCTCCCTCATGGGCCTTCTCAGCAACTTAGAGCAGCCTGCCGGAACACATCGCAGTAAAGGTCCATGGGCTTCCTGCCTATCAAAAAATATAGCTTTCTGAACAGGACTTATTATGCGATCTTCCCAGGAGACGTCATTAGCAGCGTAAATGGCTCTTGCCTTGCCGGAAGTGAAGGTGAAGCAGTGACAGGGTCATGTCCAGAGTGAGTAACTATTGGCTTTTTGTCCTTATTCCTTCATGTCCAAATTACATCCATAGTTTGTAATGCTTTTGGTTTATATTCAAAGAAAATGCAAACACAGAACACAATAGAAAGTGTGCCGTGACTCAGATTGCCATGCCCCTTCCTGTCTGCCCAGCAGCCTGGATGCTGTGGAGCCTTTGTGCAGAGCCCAGAGTTTTTGTCTGAGCCATGTGGTGGCAGAGCCACACTGTGACTTCGTGTGGTTTGGGCTCCCTGTGTTTGCCAAGCACTTGTGTGTTCCATCTCTCCACCACCTCACAGTGACTCAGCATTGTCCTTATTTTAACTATGGCTGTTTTCAAACCAGTGATACCTGCAAAGCTATAGTGGAAAAGCTTTTCCACTCTGGGCTCTGCAGAGCCACAGCCAGTCCATGGCCCACCTGCAGTGAGTCCAGCCTGCAGGTATATTCAGTTTGTTCGGCAAGGTGTTTTAAAAAAGGGGGTGTCAAATTAACAATCAGAATTTCACCTAAAAACAGTGGCAGACAGTGATGTTTACCAAGCCAGAATCTGTTTTTCCTGCTTCTTTAGTAAAAAATCCTGATTTTTAGACAACGCAGCAATGTGCCCAACTAAAAGACTACATTTCCCAGCCTCCCTTGTGGCAAGGTGAGACCATGTGCCTCAGTTTTGGTCAATGAGATGAAAGAAGCAGCTGGTCCAAGGGTGGGGGTGGGGCTTTCATTCTTCCCTCCTTTCTTCTTCCTGCTGCCTGGATAAAAACAAGTGGCCATTTTGAACTCTGAATTGGCCTTGATAATGGAAGCCACTTGCTAAGAATGGCGCAGGAGAAAGAGAGAAGAACCTAAGTCCCTGTAGATTCCAAGAAGCCACAAAACCAGCCGTGAACTGCCTACCTCCTGACTTCTCCATAAGTAAAAATGCACTTCTTTCTTACTTAAGCCACTGTAATGGTGGAGTTACTGTTTAGGTAGCTAACCTAATCCTGAAACACTGCTTCTCTTGAAAACAAAATATCCAGTGATCTGAGCGTATGCACTTTTCTTCTTTATAACAGCTTTATTGATATATAATTCACAGACTATACAATTCTTTGATTTAAAGCATGCCATTGGCCAAGTTCAGTGGCTCAAACCTGTAATCCCAGCACTTTGGGACCCTGAGGCAGGAGGAACACGTGAGTCCAGGAGGTCAAGACCGGCCTGTGCAACATAAAGAGACCCCATCTCTACAAATAAGTTAAAAATTAGCTGAGTGCAGTGGTGCGCGCCTGTGATCCCAGCTGCTTGGGAGGATCCCAGCTGAAGTGGAAGGATTACCTAAGCCTAGGAGGTGGAGGCTGTAGTGAGCTATGATCGTGCTACTGCACTCCAGCCTGGGTGACAGAGATCCTGTCTCAACAAAAATAAATCAATGAAATAAAAAGAAGGCATAATGTTCAATGGTTTCTAGGATATTCACTCCTATCCACCATATATAGCACCACTGTAGAATATTTTTGTCAACTCCAGAAAGAAACCCTATACTCATGAAATGTCACTCACCAATTCCCCCTAACCATACCCTTCCAACCCCTGGCAAGTACTAGCTGACTCTCTGTCTCTATGAATTCGCCTATTCTGGACATTTCATATAAATGGAATGACCCGACATGTGGTCTTTTGTACCTGGTTTCTTTCACTCAGCTTCATGTTTGCAAATTTCATTCCTGTTGTGCCATGTGTCACGATCCAAGAAATCTTAAGGTTGGGAACCAACCCTACCACAGAGTGCTTTAATGCTGTCTCATTTTGATCCACAGAAGAAAACAGTGAAATGGAGAAAGCAGGCGCCATCTTCTCCGCTTTGCAAAGCAGAAGCGGGCTCTGCTCAATCAAGTAATTTGCCTAGTTCCCAGCAGGCCCTCCTTTTGGAAGTTTCCCACCACACTGCCTCTGAAATGTCTGTTGCACAAAATAATTGGAGATTAATATTTTGTCCAAATCCTCAAGGTCTAGAAAGTTCTAGATCAACAATAAAGTGGCAGATGAGGAGACGTAATCCTTTCCAATGGCTGGAAGTTGTAGGACTCCCTCCCCTCCACAGTCAGCAGAACCCGAAGACAGAAGAGCAGGGGGAAGCAGAGCCCGACACACAGACCCCATAGGGACTCCTGGGTTCTGGTTCACGCTGGGCTGTTTGGGAGCCGAGACAAAATCTCTGTCTTGCTTTGTAGTGCATGGGGGGAAAGATGAAAATGTTGGTTCCACCTGAGGTTTGCAAATCAATATGCATTATTTCGGGACATTCAGTTCCATTGAAACCTCTGGAACATGGGCAGCTGGCAGCCCCACAGCCCTGGAGAGAGCTGAGTCTTAAGGTGGAATCATCTTTCTTTGGCAGAGGGGCAGCCTTCTGTGACTTTTTCTAATTTCTGGTTTTTCTCAGACAGATAAACACCGCACACGGAGTCAGAGCCAGGAAACAGTCACCCGTTTCTAAGGCCTGGGAGGGTAGAGATGAGCAGGGACAAAAAGCTGAGGCGCTCCCGCTCCTGGGGTGTTCCCAGGACAAGCCGGTGGATGGGCATGCTCATCCTTCTCTACGACAAGCACAGAAATGTGAACAGAGTGCCCATCTGCTTTTTGGATTTCTCTGGCAAGTTACTGTGGGGTGAGGGTGGGGGCAACACTTTGGGTTACTGTTTCACATTGACATTGGGATCCATAATTGTGCCCATACTATTGTCACAAGCATGGACTAAACCCAAAGTAGGAGGCAGGGAAACAGGAACCATTTGGAGCCTATTCTGTGAGGAGTCATCTGGTCGGCCTGGCTGGGGTGGGAAGGAGAGAGAGAGGAAACATGCTTAGGACTCGGTCCTCAGGGATCTCGCAGTGCTGGTTCTCAGGGACCGTGGAGGAGGAGTTCCCTCTTCCAGGGGAATGAAAGGAGGCTTCCTGGAGGAGGTGCCGTCAAGACCAGTGTGGAAGCATGGGCAGAAAATTTCCGTGGGGCATTCCAGACAGAAGGAATAGCTTAAACAAACAAGGGTGGCTGACTTTGTGAGAAAGGACGGCGGGAGAGGAATCAGGGAGAAATAACTTTGCAGGAAAACTCAGTGGTGAGCGGTGAATATGTATGTTAATCAGGGACATGCAAATGCAGACCCAGGTGAGCTATCTTCTTACACCCAGTAAATTGGCAAAAGCTGGGAAATCTGACACGGCCATGGTTTGGCGAAAACTCCGAACAGCTCACCCACAGTTGGCAAGTGTGTAATTGTCAGAAGCACTTTGGGGAATAATGGAGCATTGTCTTGCCAAGTTGAAGGCTGCATTCCAGGTGTACACATGCTTTGGGCAATGCATGCAAGAATGTTCTTAGCAATTCTCAGCAGCACCATCCGTAACTGGAAATACTGGAAATCACCCAAATGCTTACCGGCAGGTGAAGTGGTAGGTAAAGCCAGATTTAGTCACACAGTGGAGTGCTATACAGCAGTGAAAAAGGGTCAAGTACTGCTCTCCCCAGATAGATGCTGGGTTGACTCCCACCGGCAGAGACTGTGTTGTGGATCCAACGCTAAATCAGTCATGGCCAGAGGGACAGAATGTTCTAACTGCTGGATCCAGGTGGGGCTCCCTCTTGAGGCTCCACTGAAACCCAAAAGCCTGGGCTGGGGTAAGGGAGGAGTGGGTCCCCAAAGAAAATGGGGGTACAGTAGAGGACAATGTTGGTGTCCTTCCCAGACTTCCTCACATCATGGTTGTTTTTGTTGTTGTTGTTGTTTTTGAGATGAAGTCTTGCTCTGCTGCCCAGGCTGGAGTGCAATGGCACAATCTCGGCTCACCGCAATCTCTTCTGGGTTCAAGCGCTTCTCTTGCCTCAGCCTCCCAAGTAACTGGGGTTACAGGCGCCCACCACCACACCTGGCTAATTTAAAAAATATTTTTAGTAGAGATGGGGTTTCACCATGTTGGTCAGGCTGGTCTCGAACTCCTGACCTCACCACCCACCTCGGCCTCCCGAAGTGCTGGGATTACAGGTGTGGGCCACTGTGTCTGGCTTCCTCACACCACTTTTTAACATGTCCTTGTGCCAGCTACTATGCACTTTAGTGCCTTGCTCCTGAGCCCCTGGCCACCTCAGAGGAGATCCCCCACAGAGCCTCGGTCCCTGGTCTGCACTCCCTTGGGCAGCCTGTGCCAGCCTGAGCTGTGAGGAAGCAGGGCCGCTCCACTTCCCTCCACGCAGGGCAACCGAGGTGGAATACACACCTGAGAGCTGGCCCAGTTTCAGGCCTGAGCTAGGACTGTCCCCAAAATCTCATCCAGGGCTTTTTCCCCCTCCTAGTCCTGCTTCCTTCATTCCCTAGCAAGCTTTCTCCTCTAGGAGAATTTGAACCTTTGACTCTGTTTGTGGGGGAATCCAACCTAGGACAGGTACTCCTTTATTACAAGAGAAGTGAGTGGAGACTGAGCCACCAGCACGACAGATGGCAAAAGGAACAGCAGGGAGAACTGGAGCTTACAGACTTGGATACATCTCCACGCCTCTCTGGACCTCAGCTTCCTCATTCAGAAACAAAAGATGTGATGAGGCAGTTCACAGAAGAGAAGACTGTGAATGGCCAAGAAGTACGGGCACACGGAGACAGTGTCATGAATCATTGAAGAAACGCTCACGCCTCTAATCCCAGCAGTTTGGAAGTACAAGGCAAGCAGATCGCTTAAGTCCAGGAGTTTGAGACCAGCCTGGGCAACGCGGTAAAACCCTGATTCCAAAAAAAAAAAAAAAAAAAAGAATTAGCTTAAGGCAGGGTGGTGTGTCCCTGTGGCCACAGCTACTGGGGAGGCTGAGGTGGGAGGATCACCTGAGCCCAGGAGATCGTGAGCCAAGCTGTGGTTGAGCCACTGTACTCCAGCCTGGGTAACAGAGTGAAACCTTGTCTCAGGAAAAAAAAAAAAAAAAAAAGTAAAACATTTTTTATCTGTCACAGGGCAGGGAGCAGAGAGAATGTCATCCCCAATATTGACTGGGTGTGGAGAGAGGGCCTTCTCCTTGTTTATGGATGGGAGCATAAATTAGTACAGTCTCTTTGGAGGGAAGTTTGCCAGTACCTATAAAAATGTTAAATGGGAACACCAAATGTTCTCACTCATAAGTGGGAGTTGAACAATGAGAACACATGGACACAGGGAGGGGAACAGCACACACCGGGGCCTGTGGGGGGGGGGGCTAGAGGAGGGATAGCATTAGGAGAAGTACCTAATGTAGATGACAGAGTGATGGATGCAGCAAAGCACCACAGCACATGTATACCTATGTAACAAAGCTGCACGTTTTGCACATGTACCCAAGAACTTAAAGTATAATAATTTAAAAAAAGAAAAAAAATTAAATGGGAAAACCCTTTGACTCAGCAATTCCACTTCTATGAATTTATCCTACAGTAAAACTCAAGAATTCAAAGAAGTATGTAGAAATATGTTAATTACAGCACTGTTTGTGATAGAACAATTTGGAAACAACCAAATATGTTTCATTTGGGGACTGGTTAAAAATGAAGGTCCCTGCGATGGAATGCTACACAGCCGTGAAGAGGAACGTGGTCAGGCTCCAGAACAGGAAAAGAAACTCGCCCAAGATATATTACTAAGTGAAAAAAGCAAATTACAAAGCAGAATGGAAAGTGAAATATCCTTTTGCAAAAAGTTTTCTCAACCTATATATTACAAATTTGCAAATGTATAGAACAGTCTGGAAGAACATATACCAAACTGTTTTACCTGTAGTTACTCTTGGGAGTATGGCTATAAATTTTTTTCCCTTTTTCTTTTTTTTTTTTTTTGAGACAGAGTCTCCCTCTGTCACCCAGGCTGGAGTCCAAGGGCACGATCTCAGCTCACTGCAACCTCCACCTCCCGGGTTCAAGTGATTCTCCTGCCTCAGCTTCCCAAGTAGCTGGGATTACAGGCACCTGCCACCATGCCCGGCTAATTTTTTTGTTTTTTTTTTCAGTAGAGATGGGGTTTCATCATGTTGTGCAGGCTGGTCTTGAACTGGAGAGTCAAATACGTGGGAAGGTCCAGAGCCAAGATCCAGCCCACACAGCCTGGTGCCAGGTCTGGACTCTTACATGCATGCCACCTTACCTCACAGGGATAAAATGAGAGGTTCCCCAACTCTGTTTGTTAGCACCAGAATCCCTTTCTCCAAATCAAATAGCAAACAGAAGCCCCGTTTGTGAAAAGGAGTTGCTCTGGCAGAAGGGAAACTGGGGAGGGGTTACTCTCCCTTCACAGCGCACCCCCCAACCCGCCCAAGGACCCAGGGGGTTCCTAGGACCCTAGTTTGAAAACCACACAGCTAGATGTCCTTGAACGCCTCTTCTGTATTTTTGACATGCCAGGTTTCTAATAATAGCACTTCCATTCAAAGGGGCTGAAAGGGGAGGAAATGAGATTGTGTCATGGGGCTGTGCAGACCCGAGGGAAGAATCGCGGTGCTGAGTGAAGCCGCGTTAAGCTGCTGCTGATTTAGCCTCAATAAACAGATGGATCCATTGCCCCTGAGAGAAAGTTGTGAATGCTCTTTTGACCAAAAACATAGACCCTCAACATCACCAGCCTGGAATAGCTCCCACCTCTCACATACACACACACACATACACACACACAGACACACACATACACACACATACACACACACAGACACTCACACTCACACTCACACACACACATACACTCACACTCACACACACATACACACACACATACACACACACTCACACACACACTCTCACACACATACACTCACACTCACACACACACACATACACACACTCTCACACACACTCTCTCACACACACATACACTCACACTCACACACACACACACACACACTCACACACACACACACACACTTTATTATTTTGTCTCTCCCTATTAGAACTGTCAGCGGTTTTGTTCACAGCCATGCCTCCAACTAGAATAGTTCTTGACACATAGTAGATGCTTCAATACCTATTGAATGAATGACGGTGAATGAATGAGTGAACAAACCGAAACAAGTGTGACTGGCCAGGCATGGGGGCTCACACCTGTAATCCCAGCACTTTGAGAGGCCGAGGCGGGCGGATCACGGGGTCAGGAGTTTGAGACCAGCCTGGCTGACATGGTGAAACCCCATCTCTACTAAAAATACAAAAATCAGCCAGGCGTGGTGGCACGTGCCTGTAGTCCCAGCTACTTGGGAGGCTGAGACAGGAGAATTGCTTGAACCTGGGAAGCGGAGGTTGCAGTTATCCCTGATCGGGCCATTGAACTCTGCCTGGGAGACAGGGTGGAACTCTGTCTCAAAAAAAAAAAAAAAAAAGGTGAGCCTGCTCCAGGCACAAGAAATAGTCCTCAGCCACACTGGCATGGAGACCAGAGAGGAAGGGAGGGATGAAGAGAGTTCCAAAGTCATTTCTGTCTCCGTGTGGCCGGGAGCTCCTGCCAGCAGGCTCACCTCTGAGCCGAGACCACCACTGTCTGGCCACCTCCATCTACGAACTGCAGCCCCGGCCGCCTCTCGGTTCCTGCCTCCCACAGCGGTGTGCACCCATGAGTGATGTTGCTATGTGGTTTTCAGCCCTGCTTTCCTAGAGGTGACATCTCAAGCTAGGAGGACAGCAGCCTGTCCCCAGTGTTTGAGGGGAAGCCCAGCGGTGAGCTCAGGGGCCTCCGAAGCATCCCTAGGAGACAGCCACAGACCCATGAGGTGTGTGACAGCTGCCATCAAACTGGGACCAGCCAGGTGAGTGGCTGGAGCTGTGATGGGTCGGGAGGAAGAGCAGGCATGACCGGGGCTGGCAGGAGGGGAGGAGGCTGCATGGAGGAGGTAGGTCTGCACCTCAAAGGAGCAAAGAGGGAGTGGCCAGGAGGGAGGAAGAGTACCCTGGAGGAAGAAGGAGGAGTCAGGGCAACAGTGCCTGCACCTCCCTGAGAAGCATCAGAGCCCAGGGCTGGGGCAGGGAAGGTATCAGATGAGCCTGGAGCATTGAGTGGTACCAGAAAGTCAGGATGTGCTCAAAAAAGAGGGTACAGGGGAGAGGATGCAGAGCCAGCCGGAAATAACTCCCAGGAGTCCAAACTGGAGCAGTCGAGCACACAGACAGGTACATTATAGCATTGGATTTCACCTCATCAAATACCTGTCCATGAATCCATACCGATATAAATAAATGATTGCACAAGTCATGGGGAAGAAGGGACCATCTTTCCTTACAGAGGAGTTCCCCTTAATGAATGTGGAAGGAACCAGGGAAACAGCAAATCACCATCTGAGCACCACGGAAGCAATCGCTGCAGGCAAGACCCACCAATGGGTGCTCGGTCGCGTAGGAGAAAGTTTAAGGAGAAACAAGAGTCGCACAGATGCAAAGTATTTCTCCCAATGCCTATCAATTACAAAGGGGAAATAACTTTATAGTGGAGAAAGCTGACAAACACCACTTCATAGGTCAAGGTCAATGTTACCACTAATAAGCCGCATTGACATCATGTACTTCCTGATATGATGCACTGAGAGTGACACATCGTCACTTCTGGGGTAGTTTTTCCAATAATGCATAAGCTCAGTCCAATCATGAGAAAATATCAGACCCAAATTGAGCAACATATTGCAAAATACCTGACTAGGACTTTTCACAAATATCAAGGTCACAAAAGACAAAGAAAGGCCGAGGAACTGACAACTAAAGGCAATGTGAGATCTGGAAATGAAAAAGAACATTGATCAGGGATCAGCAAACAACAGTCTGTAGGCCAACTCTGGCCCTCTGCCAGCTCTTGTAAATAAAGTTTTATTGGAATACAACCATGCCCATTTATGCTCTTTCTTTCTTTCCTTTCCTCTCTTCCTTCCTTTCCTTCCTTCCCTTCCTTCTTTCCCTTCCTTCCTTCCTCTTTCTCTCTCCGCTTCTTTCTTTTTCTTTCTTTCTTTCTCTCTCTCTCTCTCTTTCTTTCTTTCCTTCTTTCGTTTTTTTTTCTTTTCTTTCTGACAGAGTCTTGCTCTGTCACCCAGGCTGGAGTTCAATGGTGCAATCATGTCTCATTGTAGCCTTGACCTCCCTGGCTCAAGTGATCCTCCTGCCTCAGCGTCTCAAATAGCTAGGATCACAGGTGCACGCCCCCACACCCGGCTGATTTCTTTTACATTTTATTTTTAGTAGAGACAAGGTCTCGCTATGTTATCCAGGCTAGTCTTTATGTATTTTCAGTGGTTGCTTTTGTGTAGCTATGGCTTGCAAAGCTGAAAATATTTACTATCTGGTCCTCTACAGATAGAGTTTTCTGACTCTTGTATTCGTGGAAAACTGGTGGCAACCTAACAAAGTCTATAGTTTAGTGAATGGTATTTTAATAATGTTAACTTACTAGTTTTGAGGATTGTACCACAGTTCTATAAGATGTAAATACTAAGTACGCTGAGTGAAAGGTACATGGAAACTCTCTGTACTACCTTTGCAACACTTTGGTAAATCTGAAATTATTTCAAAACAAAAAATTTTCTTAAATGAATCAAAAAATGCCCAGGTTGTTTGGGCCGGAGCGATGTGTGAGCGGGGGGCGAGGCTCAAAGCCAGCTGAGGGAGCCTGCTGGGTGCCGGAAGAGGGGGTCGCCTGACTCAGGATGCTTGGATTGCAAGAAACAGAAATGCACTCCAGACTACTGGGGCACAAGGGGAAGTGCCTGGAAGGTGAGGGTGCAGGTGTCCTCTCACCTCACTGGGGCCGGCACCCCACAACCTGAAACCAGGACAGCAGCTGCTTTGTGCGATGCGTCTCTGTCTGCCGCCACGTCTCCGTGTCTCCCTGCGTCTCTGTGTCTCTTTCCTCTCTCTCCTGCCTCTGCTGGTCTTTGTGTGTCTCTGGTGCCCCCTCATCTTTCTCTGTACTTGCCATTTCCCTGGTCTCTTTCTGCCTCTCCGTGTCTCTCTCTGGTCTCTGGTGTGTCCCTGTCTCTCTCCTTGTCTTTCCAGGTGTGTCGCCCGCCATGTTTCACTGTGCGTCTGTCTCTCCCTGGTCCTCTCTATTCCCTTCCCTGTCTCCCCATATGTCTTATCCATCTTTGGTCCCTCCCAGTCTGTTTCTCCCTGTGCACTCAGTGGCCCACAGCACCCAGGGTGACACTGGGGTCATGTTAGCTTTTAGAGACCTTGGTCATGAAGCACACGCCCCCATTTGCAGATGAGGAAACTGAGGCTCACTTAGCCCTTTGCTTGGGATGCAACCTACAAGAATAAGAAAGGAAACGTTCTGATTCCGCCGTGAGCTGGACGCGGTGCTTGGAGCCTAAGAGATATCTGCAGGACCCCATGGACTGGATTGCACAGGCCAAGCCTTGGTGAGCTAAAGTGACATGGACCAAAATCACACTGGAAGAAAGGGGTGGAGTTGATTCCCCATGTCCTTCATGATTGTTTTTTGACAATGTGTCCAGATTACTTAATTTTCTTGCATTTTCTTCTGTACACAAGACCCTCCCAATTGCTAGACAAATAGAACCACTGCTAAGTAGGTTATTTCCCTAAGTGTTCAGAGATCTGGGTCGGGGTGGAAGACCAAGGGGGCACTCTCACCACAGGAGACAGGGTCCAGGTGCAGAGCCTCTGGGCCAGACAGAGCCCTCTCAACTTGTTTCAACTCGGGGATTTTCCATAAGGACCTGTGGCCAAGCTATTTCAGGAAAGGCTTTCTTTGTTGGGCCCCAGGGAGGTGAGCATGGCTCTGTCTGTTTTGCTCTTTCTCACTTCTTCTCCAAGTTGTGTTTGGCAACAGTGTGTGAGCCTTGTAATCCTCCCCGTGGCCCAGCCTTGGCACGGCACGTCCCAGCGGATGCCAAAGGTCACCAGACACATGCAGGACAGGTTGAGCTCTGAGCTGGGGCACAAAGCCACCGGTGACAGCATCAGGGGTGACGTCACCAGGACAGGCAGGTACCCATCCGACAGCACCAGGCCCGGAAGGGTCCCAGGAAATCACCTCTGCTGGGGTCAGCTGCACTCTGTGGGGTCCCAGTTGGTCTGTGAAGGAGACCCGGGCCCCACACGCACATCGCTGCTCCCACTTCCTCTTTATGGTGAGATTCCACGGGAGATTCTGTTTGAAGAGATAGCTCTGAGGGGGAAGGATACAAGCAACTCAGTTTCCAACCAAGTGTTTCACTTCATGAGGAAGCAGCCCAGGGAGGGGAGGGCTTGCCCAGAAGATGGGCCTGGAGCGGAGGGCCTGGGCTGTGCTCGCTCTCCCACCAGTGGGGACAACCCTCCTGGCCCACCGCATTCCCATCTGACTTGGCCCAGCTGACGTTGGCTCAGGGCAATTTGCACTCTGCAGAATGTCTCTCATAGAGACACCAAACTAGGCCAGGGGTGCCTGAAACGGAAGTGGCTCTGTCTGAGGGACCCCAGCAGCACCTCTTGGGGACACCTCCGAAGGAGACCAGCACGCCCTGCAGTGCCTCGTCTTGCCTTTCTAGAATCCATATCTCCTGCGTCCTGATTTGATTCCTCAGATGCACACGGGACAAGACCGTGCTGTGCTGGGGCTTTCTTTCCGCCACCCGCGAGTCAGTGACCTGGACACAATCCCCACAATGCCTCCCATTCCCTGGTGCTGCCAAATGAGTCCTGAAGCCATTTCGTGTCCAGAGCCTCACGGATCCTGAAAAAAAAGGAGTCGACAGAAGCAAGAGGTTGATCCCTTCCTGAACCCTCCCCTACATCCCAGGTGCTCGCCGGCACCCATTTCTCCATGGTATCCTCGCCACAGCCCCAAGAAGGGCCCTGTCTGACCCATTTTCCAGCTGGGAAATGCAGGCTCGAAGAGTCCAGGCTGCTGTGGACGCTCATGCAGAGACCTGTGATGCCAACACCGTCTCACTGCTGGGCTTAGTCCATTTTCTGTTGCTTACAACAGAATACCTGAAACTGGGTAATTTATGCTAAGTGAAATTTACACTCTTCTTACAACTCCGGAGGCTGAGAAGTCCCAGGTCAGGGGCGCATCTGATGAGGGCCTTCTGGCTGGTGGGGACACTCTGCAGAGTCCCAAGGCTGCACGGAGCAGGCGAGGGGCCGAGTGTGCCCACCCTCCAGCTCAGGTCTCTCTTCCTCTGCTTATAAAGCTGCCAGCTGTCCCCCCATGATAACCCACGAATCCATTCATTGTTGTATGGGATTGATGATGGACTGATGAATGGATGAATGCATTCAAGAGGGCAGTCACCTCCTGAAGGCTCCACCTTCCAGGACTGCTGTACTGGGGGTGACGCATGAACTTTGGAGGATGTGTTCAAACTATGTCACTGCCCAGGTCCCTGGACTCTGTCTTCACTGCGTTTAACTCTGGACTTCCCCAGGGGGAGCTTGGGCAACAGCCAGAAGGTGCTGGGATTAGGAGATGGAGATGCAGACCCCAGCCTGGCTTTGAAGCTTCTTATCTTCCAGGCCCTGGATGAGTTTTGCAGCCTCTCAGACCTTCGGTCTTTTCATCTAGAAAATGGGAATGACGATGCCCACTTCTCAGGTTGTTGGGAAAATAAGCCCACATACATAAGGTACCGGACAGGGACGTCAGCTCCGGCCCCAGTGTCAGTGGCTAGGTTAGTCATTGGTCACTGTCCTCTAAGACTGTGCCTGATGAGGGGCAGGCCCAGCGCCGCCCAGCTGAACCTGGCAGTGGAGCCGGAGCTAGCTGCTCTCCTTAGGCAGTTACCCACCCAGGTGCTATTTGGGGTAGCAGCCAGTGTCGAAGCAGGAAGCAGCCTGCATGCCACGGTAGCTGCAGGGAGTTCAGTGAAGGATGCCTTGGTGTGCACCATCAAGGGAAACCAGCAAGACTCAGCGATGCCCCCACTGCCAGCCGCCCTCAGCCTGGTAGGAAGAGGACTGGAGAAACATCTAAGCTCATTGCGCCCTGCCTTCCCTCCTCCCATCAGCAGCTAGAGGGCTGAGATTCTGTTCAAGCCAGTCCTGGTGCAGGGACCGGAACAGAGCCTGCGTCTGGGGTGCACCCAGTGAGGGGGGCACAGAGGCCCAGTGTGTGCGACAGCCTTCCCTCACCCCTTCCTGGCTCTGCCGTCCTCAACTTCCCTGCCACGCTGGAGCAGGTGGTATGCCCAGCTGCCAACATGGCTGGCTGGTTTTTTTCCACCGCCTCCCACTTCTGTCCCTGAGGCCCCCACTTCCAGTCTGCAATGTTAATTGAAGGCGGCAGATGCCAAATTGCCCTCGGAGCAGAGTGCAGAGGGAGAGGAGGAAGTGTGTCTCAGCCCACAGAGGGTGGATCGGGTACACAGGCAGTGCCGGGGGCGCTCCCTGCCTGCCACCCGCCCCACCACCCACAGCAGCTGCAAACATCCTCCAGGCCGCTGTTTCCCCATGAATACACCTGAGGTCGAGTGTGAACATAAGGAAGTTGATTTTTCCCCGCTATATTTTTTAAACCTCCGTTTGGACGGCCTGGCTTTCTATTCTGAGCACTTGGACCTTGTTTTCCAGCTGCTTCTGAAAAATCATCAAAGGCACACCACCCGACCAGCCAGACACCTGCCTGCAGGCCCAGGCTCCTCCTGCATTTTCTCCCTCGCCCTCCTGCCAGTTGGGAGTCACTGGCTCCATTTCGCTGGGGAGAAGTTGGAAGTCTGGGAAACTGCAGGACCTGTCCATGCAGCCGGCAGAGGGAGAGCTGGGATTTCATTCTGGACCTGGCCGGACCCAAGTGCATGCTATTTGACCCTCCAAACCCTCTGACCGTTGGCCCTCCCTCCCTCTGTCCAGACCTCTTTCAGGAGCCTGCGGCAGAGGAGGAGGGGGAGTCTGCAGATATGTTCACATTGAAATAGTCATAGCCCAAGCCCCTAACCTGAACCACTCGGCCCTTCTTCCGGGATCCCCGGCCTGTGCACAACCCACCAGGGAGGGGTGGGCTCAGACTGTGCTCGATGGGGCCAGCTGGTGACTGTTCTAAATACCAGCTTTGTTCCCTGGTCTGCAAGAAGCTCTGCAAATTTTTGTGACTGCTGGTCATCTGCTTTCTTGATCTTTTCTTTTCTTAAGGGAGGAGGGTCTTTCTCTGTCACCCAGGCTGGAGTGCTGTGGTGCAGTCACAGCTCACTGCAGCCTCAGCCTCCCGGGCCCAAGTGATCCTTTTGCCTCAGCCTCAGCCTCCCAGTAGCTGAGACGCAGGTGCATGACAGCGCACCCAGCTATTTTTTCAATGCTTTTTTGGAGATGGGGTCTTGCTGTGTTCCCCAGGCTGGCCTTCCACTCCCGGGCTCACGCGATCCTCCCACCTCAGCCTCCCAGAGTGTCTGGATTTCAGGCGTGCGATTTTTTTACGGTGAGGTCAAATCCACCCGGTATAAAATGAACAGTTTTCGAGTGAACAATTCCACAGCGTTCAGTATACATTCGCAGCGCTGTGCAGTCACCACCTCTAACCAGCTCCCGACACTCATCCCCCACAGGAACTCCATTCCCATGAGCTGTCACTCCCATTCCTCCCTTCCTCCGGCCCCTGGCAGCCGGCAGCCTGCTTCCTGTCTCTGCTGGTTTACCTGTTCGAGACGTTTCATGTACATGGAATTGTGTGTGGTTTCTTGTGACTGCCATCTTCCCTTTGCCTAGTGTTTTGAAGGTCCACTTGTCTAGTCGCATGTATGGACATGTCACTCCTTTTGATGGCTGAAAAATATCCCATCATCCAGGTATATTGTACATCCATGAGGACCTACAGGGCACCTGACACCTTACATATATAGGCTCAGCTTTCCCAACCACCTAGGATGTGGGCACTGTCATTTCCATTTTTTAGATGAAGAGACTGAGGGTCCGAGAGGTCTGGAAGGTAAGAAGCTTCTGGGCTTGGATCCACATCCGCAGTTGTTACCACTCATCTGTGGATGCACAGCTGTGCTGCTTTCACCTTTCGGCTCTTATGAACGGTGCTTCTGTAAACACCCGTGTACGAGTTTTTGTTTGAACACTTGTTTTCAATTCTTTTGTGTAGATACCTCGGAGTGGAATTGCTGGGCTGTATGGTGGCTCTGGTTTAACTTGTGAAGAAAAGTTTTAAATGCGTTCCGTGTGGGTGCATATTTTCTCTTTAACTGTATGGCAGGGCTCTCTCGTTCTTTGGTCCCCTCCACTGTGGTGGTCCTGGCTCAGTGTGCAGACAAGAGGCCCCCTAAGCTGTGGTGGCACCAGAGGAGTGAGTGTGTGGACCCCACAACATCCCAAGTGCTGGGATGTTGATTCACAGTCTTACCAGGCACTCACGTGACTGGGGGTGGGGACCCAGCCTACACATCCTCTGGGCCTTCCTGGGTTGGCTCCCCAACTCTTGCTGCCCTCGGGTTCCCCCAATTTCCACATTCACACTGGAGCTGACCTTAGTCTCTTGTGTCTCCACAAGTCCTGCCTTCCCCAGTGATGCCCTGTACAGTGGTACAGGCTGTGCACTGCCCAAGGCCATCCTGCCAAAGGGGAGGTGCTCACTGACATATCAGCCCATGCTCTGCTAGCCAAGCCCTGCACCCTGGGGACTGCAGCCACCATTAGAGGGCACTTTCTTCCTTCACACAACGCACCTCGTAGGCCAATGGCAGCCCCCAAGCCCTCGGTGGACCCAGCACTGATGGAATGCGCCCCTCACTCACTCCCCTGGAAGGGGTAACTCTGCCCACTTTACATTCACGGATGACCTTCCTTCTCCCTGGGGATGTTCATACCCTCGACCTAGGCTCCAGACATTCTCCACGCCGCCAGTAGGGTACCCTGGTGGCCCACAGTAAAGGACTGTCTGTCCCTTACCCCATGCTCCCGCCCGGGAGTTCTAGCCCCAGGTGCCTAGGACATGCATGTATGCCCTCTCACTGGACAGAGGTTCCTGTGTAAACACTGCCCTTGGGACCCCAGACACACGCTCCATGTGCACAGACACGCGCTCACGTAGGTGCGTGGGTCATACATAACACACGGGGACTTGGCCTTCCCTTGCGTTCAAACCTAGTTGGTGGGTGGGGAGGGTATGTGGTTAAATCTGAGCAAGAGATACAGACCCCATGAGTGTAATCACACACCTAAACCAGGCCAGGAGACTTGGGTGCACGATGTGGGTTTGTCTGCCTTGTGGGCACTGCACGCTGGGAAGCCTGAGCTCCTTGGAGCCCCCGCTGGTGGACAGGCTGGAGCCAGGAGCTTAGCAACTCGGGGTACTGGAGGGTAGAGAAACCCAGGGCAAGTCAGGAGACAAGGGAGGCCAGGAAAGCCAGAGGGCAGAAAGGCCTCTGGACGCCACTCTCAGCCCAGTTTCCTAGTGTTGACAAAGAAAAGAAAATCAAGCTTTCACAGAATTAAAGTTCATTTCACTGAGAAGTCTGAGGACCGCAGACCACGCCTAGTGCCTGGGAGCAGTTCTGCTGACGCTGCAGCTTACACGCAGGTGGGGAGGTTCAGCCAGCGCACAATCATCTCGGACCTGCTCAGCAGTGCCACTGAAGCAGCATCCCATCAAGTGGTGGGTGTAAGAGCACCTCTGCTTAGAGACAGCAGAGGCAGCATCACCGAGCCTGTCAGAAAGGCAAGGGCTGCAGCTCTTCTTTTTTTTTTTTGAGACAGAGTCTCACTCTGTCACCCAGGATGGAGTTTAGGGCACAATCTCAGCTCTGCAACCTCTACCTCCCGGGTTCAAGCGATTCTCCTGCCTCAGCCTCCCTAGTAGCTGGGACTACAGGCGCATGCCACCAAGCCCAGCTTTTTTTTTTCTTTTGTTATTTTTGGTAGAGATAGGGTTTCACCACATTGGTCAGGGTGGTCTCAATCTCCTGAACTCGTGATTCGCCCGCCTCGGCCTCCCAAAGTGCTGGGATTACAGGCATGAGCCACTGCACCCGGCCAGCTCTTCTCTTGCAAGCAATCGAGCGACTCTGGCAAGAGATGGGCCACGTGCTCCATCCTGTTTTGTCTTCAAAGCATCTTTCCAGAGAGCTCCATGTTGTCAGAGAGTCAGGGGTTGAAGCAGAAATGAGCCAGCATGGCTTCTCACACACGCTGCTTGTCTTACAGTGGGAAGGATAAAAACGCGTCATCCTCCTCCCTGGGCACTGCAGCCTTTGCAGGCAACTTGTCGGAACGTGAGTGGTCATTAGGGGCCAGCACGTCTGAGAGCGGGGCAGGCTCAGACACAGGGCAGGATCAGAGCAGCATAAGGCCACATCTTGAGGCCCTGGGCTGGCGGCTTGTCCTCCCACCCTGGAGGGTATTCCTGTGCCTCTCCACCACAGGGCGCTCGAAGAAGGCTCACTGAGAAGGTGGCAGTGGGACAAAGTCTGAAGGAGGTGAGGGAGCAAGTTCTGTTGGTGTCACGTGGAAAAGCATTGCAGGAGAGGGAACAGCCAATGCGAAGGCCCTGAGGCAGTACCAGGAGTGGCCAGAATGAAATGAGCAGGAAGCAAGGGAACAGGCAGGCCGCAGGCCAGAACACTCATGGGGGCCAGCGGGAGGACTCTAGCCTCATCCTGAGGGAGGTGGGAGACCTGGGAGGGTTTGTGGGGAGGAGGGAGGTCGGCTTTCGACAGCATCCCTCTGACTGCTGGAAGGAAAGCAAGCCTGGGCGGGTGGGGGCAGGGATGGGGGCGGGAGACCAGTAAGCCGCTGTTCAACTTCACAGTCCACACGCAGCTGGGCCGGGCCAGAGCTCACAGGCTCAGGACCCAGTGTCAGGCTGGGTAGTGGGCAGGCTGGGAGGGCGGAGGGCAGTGGGCAGGCTGGGAGGGCGGGGAGCAGTGGCAGGCTGGGAGGGCTGAGACAGGGCTGCAGCAGGAAGCAGCAGTGAGGGGCATGGCTCCGGTTTGAGCTTCAAGTCCCACAGAGTCCCAGCCAGCCTTGGGACCTGTGAGCAAGTTTGTGCCTCTTTCTGGGTCTCCATTTTCCCATCTAAGAAAAATTAAAAGAATGGCAAATAAGATACAGTGTCAGCCCCTAGGAGCTGGTGGGCAGCTGTGTGCAGTTCTGCTTCTAATTTAAGGCAGATGCGTAAGAGTGAGGGAAGCCAGGGCCAGATGTGGGTGGGGCCAGGCAGGGCCCGGGGCACAGCCTTTGGGGGGCCTGAGAGCGAGGCTGTGGCTTTCTGTGCTCCAGGTCACAAGCCTTTGGCCTCTCGACCTTTTCCAGCGGTCCTCACCTCGAGTGCTCAAGGCATTTCTATTGTCCTTCACCAAGCGGCCCCCCTCTTAGGACACTGTAGGGTGTAAGAAGACCTTCGCTTATCCCCGCACATCCTGCTCCCAATTTGAGCCCCGCCTGCTGGTTTTGCTTAAAGAACACTTAGCGAAATCTTCTCGTCTTGCCAAGTTGAATTTATCTTGTGGTTCACTGAGACACTTAGATTTGCGGATTTTGTTTTTCTGCTTCTGATTGCACAACTGGATTTATAACTTCCTGTGTGCTTTTTGGAAAATGCAGCTCACGCTCCCATTTGGACCGGCGGCTCCCCACTGCAGGAAGGGTGGCAGTGAGTGGGCCTGGCAGCCTCCCCAGGACCACACGGAGGGACAGAGGAGATGTTCTCTGAAGGAAAGGGCTGGTCTGCGGTGCTGACAGCAGACCCTGGGCAGAGAGGACGCCACCCTTTCACAGCGACTGAGGGGGCTCATCCCCTCCCCAAAGGCCACCTGACACTCCTCTTGGCAGGGCAGGGGGTTCATTTACCCTCTCTCTGCTCCTTCTGGAAAAGGAAAGAGCAGATTGCTGCCCCCGACCCCCACCTGTCTAAAGGGCTTTGTGCTGATGGGGCCTGTCAAATGTCCAGGCAGTTCGTGGAACAGCAGGACGCTAAATACCAACCTGAGGCCTCACAGTGATGATGATGATTGCCCCTAAAAGGCGGATAATCGCTGTGACCTACTTAGGGCACAATTGTAACTAATGGTATTGGAGAGCTGTGAAAATAGCAAGCACCAGAGGGGAGGCCGAGGTGAATCTGGGCAGAGCGGTCGCTGCGTATCTGTGTTTGCGTCTCTATTCACTTTTTCCTGCGTCTCGGTCAAAGGCCTGAGCAGCATTTCTCGAGAGGGACGACCCAAAGGCCCCGGGCCCGTCCTCGCCAGGACCACTGCTCTACGCCTGGCAAGGGGGTCAGTGGCAGAAACCCATTCATTCACTCTGGCATAAACAAACAGGATATTTTCACAACAAGTGGGGTTTTGTGGTTCTGAACACAAGGGCAGGAACAAGGCCAGGCCTCTCGCTGGTGGAAAAGTATCGCAGGGGATGGAACAGCTAGTGCAAAGCCATGAGGCAGGACCACGAGTGGCACCACTTTTGTGGGTATCCTTCCTTTTCTTTCTTCTTGATTTTTTTTCATTTCACATTAGGTGCTAGGGACCTCCGCTAGCTGATTGAGGTAATTCTTGGTCACTCACGCTCACTGCTGTTTGGGATTCAGTGGAGTGACAATATCACAGTTTACCCAGTGTTGTGTGGATAGACATTACCTTGTCCCTAAGTTTTCACTGTGTTGATTTGAATTGCCCTGAAAGCAGAGCCGAGACAAGGACTTGGGTGCAGGCCATTGGTCTGGGAGGTGCTCTCAGGAAGCAAGAGCAAGAAGGAAAAGAGCAAAAGTCTCACTATTATCTACCACCATGCACCAAACTACTCCACGGCCAGATGGTTTAAAGCAACAGTTATCTTTTATTTATCGCTTGTAGCTTCTGGGGGTCTTGGCTGGGTAGTCCTGGTTCAGTTCTCTTCATGAGTTTGCTGTCAGTCATTGGCCAGGGCTGCCATCATCTGAAGGCTCGCCTGGGGCTGGACGATCTGTCTCCAAGCTCCTGTGCGTGGCTGTTAGCGGGAGGCCTCAGTTCCTCTCAACAGGGTGCTTGAGTGTCCTCACAACATGGCAGCTGGCATTCTCCAGGGTGAGAATCCAAAAGATGCAGGAGGGCACTGCAATGCCTTTGGCGACCCAGCCTCGGGAGTCATACACTGTCACCTCCACCTTACTCCGCTGGGTAAACAGACAACAGACGTCACAGGGCGTGAAGACCGGAGGTGAGGCTCATCAGAGGTCATCTCGGAAGCTGATCACAACAAGGGAAGAATGCAAAAATAACACAGGGTGCCCAGCAAAGGTGACCACAGCTGTGGGCACCAGCAGCTTGACTCCACCAAGGATCCTATGAGGAATTACATAGAATGCATAGGACGGAGGTCGGGGACTCATCTACAGATGCACATTCCCATCAGTTCAAGGTTGCCCCTGAGAACATCAGCTCCCTCACAAATCCTGCCTGTCCCTGCAGGGGCTGAGCAAGCCCAGAGGCAGAAGAGCAGGGGACTTGGCAGGCAGAGTGGAGGCAGTGCCGCAGCGCAGCACTGCTGGGCCAGGCAGGCTGCAGGGACGCGGCATGGTGCACAAAGCCTCTGCCTCGTGGCAATGCTGTGATGAGTGTTGGCGCACAGGGCCCTGCGTCCACGAGCGCACGTTTCTCTGGGAGGCAGAGGCTAGGGCCCCTCCTGGTATTCACACCCTTGCGCAATCCTCTCACCTTGTGTGTGGGCCAAACCTAGGGACTTGATCCTAATGAACTGAATACCATGGAAGCCATGGGATGTCTTTATTGCGGGGTGGAGGGACAGGGTCTCACTCCGTCGCCTAGGTCAGGGTGTGTAGTGTGCAATCTCAGCTCACTGCAGCCTCAGCCTCCCAGGATCAAGCAGCCCTCTTGCCTCAATCTTCCGAGTAGCTGGGACTACAGGCATGTGCAGCCACACCCTACCAATTTTTTTCATTTTTTTTTTTTTTAGAGATGGGGTCTGGCTATATTGCCCAGGCTGATCTCAAACTCTTGGCCTTAAGCAATCCTCTGGCCTCAGCTTCCCAAAGGGCTGGGATTACAGGCTTGAGCCACTGCCATGGGTTGGGATGTCACTTCTGAGGTTAGTTTACAAGATTGTGACTCCCCTCTCAATTGGACTCACCCTGACACCCCGCCTTACTCACTCTGGCGAAGCCGCTGCCATGTTGTGAGCTGCCCTCTGGAGAGGCCCATTTGGCAAAGGACTGAGGGAGGCCTCTGGCCCCCTGCCGGGGGGAGCTGAGTCCTGCCAACAATGAGCAGCTCTGCCCTCAGCTAAGCCGTCAGATGAGACGGGCCCAGATTCTTGATCCACAGGAACAGTTATTTTGCTAAACTGCTAAGATGCTAAATGTTGGGGTACTTTTAAAATGAAATACCACAGGAAGGGCGGAAGTGGGAGAAGGTGCACATGACGCAAGATTGCCCGTGGGTTGACAACTGTTGCAGTTGGGTGACATGGCATACTATTCTTGGTACTTTGTGTTTGTTCAAAATTTCCATGCTAAAAAGTAAAAATAAATTTTTTAAATACTGAAGTCTGATTTGCAATTCAGTGAAGTTTGGTTGCTGGTCAGGGTACATTTTGGTCAGTTCACTTTCGTTCAAACTACCTGGGTGCAAGCCCCAACTCCTTCCTCCATTACACACATATTGGGCACCTACCGTGTGCCAGGCGACGCTCTGGCCACCGGGGAAATGACAGTGAATGAAACTTGCAAAACTCTCTGTCCTCGCGGAGCTGATGTTTTGCTGGAAAGAGGCAGACATCCAATACATAAATATGGAAGATACACAGAGAGGGTGCCAGGGCGTCCTGGGCACAGGACAGTGGGTGGGAGGGCTGCGATTTCGAACAGGAAGGTCAGGGAAGGCCGAGAGGAGAAGAAGGTCAGAGAAGCTGCCTGTGGGGAGGGACCTGATGGCCACAGGGAGGGGCTGCAGGTCACCTGCTTCCATGGGAAGTGAGCTCCAGGCAGATACAGGAACGGCAGCCAGGGCTGTCTGAAGAATCAGAGGAGGCAGTGTGGCGGGGGTAGGCCCTTTAGGGGGAGTCAGGTGAGGGTGGGGACAGATTAACAGAGCCATGTGAGCTACAGAAAGGACTGCAGCTTCTACCTGGAGTAAGGTGGGAGCCACGGGCGGAGTTTGAGCAGAGGAGGGCCTCTGGCCCTGCTTCCTTCTGGTAAGTGCTCCACCCCTGAAGCCCTGGGAAACTTAGACAGGTGACTTTGCCTTTCTGAGCCTCAGTTTTCGTGTCTGTAAAGTGGGGATGACTTCCTCAAGGGTTGTTATGAGGGCTAAAGGAAACAAGATTTCGCCCAAAGTTTCAGCACGCCCAGCACAGGCCTTACGTGGTATGAGCTACGATGACTTTTCTTTCTGTCACACTTACTGCCTGCCCGCAGGAGCTCCCGGGCTGGTCACAAACTTCCCTCGGGATTGGGGAGCCCCAGAGCCTTCTCTTGGGGGGCTGGGGCCCATCCCTGTGGCCCTCACTCAACGGGCACAAGGAGCCCGTTTCTGTGTCATACGCTGTGAAAAGGAAGACACCTCCTACCAAGGGTGGCTTTCTCAGGCCAGAAAGACAGAGGGAGGACAGGGCATTCCCTGAAGTCAGGTTGAGGGCTTAACAGGTAAGATTTGGGGGCTTTGGTTTTCACTTTGCGGGGGCCGGGGGGAGGGAGAGTTGGAAAGAGACATGAACTCAGAGAAGAAGGAAATTAGACGTTGAACTTCTGCCCCGTGCGCTGCGGTCACTGCATTCTCTCGCCCTGCTTATCTACCTGCCTGTCCTCTGCCTAGCCAATTATCAGTCTGTGTGGGGACCAGTGGGGTGATTTCGTTTGCTTGTCCTTTGCGTGTTTGTTTTGTTGTCACTGTTGTTTTTGTTTTGTTTTGTTTTGTTTTGTTTTGAGACGGAGTCTCGCTCTGTCACCAGGCTGGAGTGCAGTGGCACGATCTCGGCTCACCGCAACCTCCACCTCCCAGGTTCAAGCAGTTCTCCTGCCTCAACCTCCCGAGTAGCTGGGACTACGGGTGCGCGCCACCACACCTAGCTAACTTTTGTATTTTTAGCAGAGACGGGGTTTCACCATGTTGTCCAGGATAGTCTCGATCTCTTGACCTCGTGATCTGCCCACCTGGCCTCTCAAAGTGCTGGGATTACAGGTGTGAGCCACCACGCCTGGCCTATTATTTATTCTTTAATAAACTGTATATTGTACATGTGGAAGTTAGTTTGCAAACTCCCGCCCCGTTCAGTCCTGACGTGCATATTTAGCCACAAGCACCTGTCTCGAGAGTGAATTCCTAAGGATCCAGGACCTCTCCAGCTCATTCAGATGCAGTTTTAGTCTCTAAACCTGTGGGTCTCATGTGCCTGGGTCCCGGCAGGAAGCTCAGAAGAAGCAGCTACCGCCCAGGGGCTGTGAGGAGGAAAAGGCAGAGCCTGAGTCACTTTCATTAGCACTTACAGCTTTCGTTTTCACTTGGAGTTTTCATTTTCACTTAATATTTCCCTACTGTGAAGTCAATCAAAAATTGCTAGAACTGATCCCAGAGAAACAAAGCCCTGAGCTACGTTGCGTGTTCTGGAATGTATTGTGAAATGGGATTTAAAAAATCTCTACCAAGTGCCGGGCGCAGTGGCTCACGCCCATAATCCCAGCACTTTGGGAGGCTGAGGCGGGCGGATCACCTGAGGTTGGGAGTTCGAGACCAGCCTGACCAACGTGGAGAAACTCTGTCTCTACTAAAAATACAAAATTAGCCGGGCATGGTGGCGCACACCTGTAATCCCAGCTACTCGGGAGGCCGAGGCAGGAGAATCGCTTGAATCCAGGAGGCGGAGGGTGCCATGAGCCAAGATCGCGCCACTGCACTCCAGCCTGGGCCACAAGAGCGAAACTCCGTCTCAAAAAAAAAAAGTCTCTGCCAAAGTTGTACTTATGTTGAAGACCTTTTCTAACATTTTGTACCCATTGCTTCACCAAAAAGAAACTTCACAAAATTAAAGTGAATAAACAGTGCTCAACCATTCCCTAGGAGAGAATGTGGGCTGATCTCTCAGCCCGCTGTGCTGCAGCCTGGCTTTTCAACACAAATCCGTGAGGAAGACCAGCATTGACAAATCCACTGACACAACTACAGAAATGAAAGCTGGAAATAGAAACCACAATGTCAATATCCATCACCCTGACTGATCAGCATGACGGTAAGTTTTTACCCCTTTTCTGATGCCACTTTTCCTCGTAATGATTTCATACAGAAAAGTCATTGCAAGCAAATTCTCATCTGCATTTCTTTCTTTCTGTTTTTTTTTTTTGTTTTGTTTTGTTTTTTTTTTTTTTTTGAGACAGAGTCTCCCTCTGTCACCCAGGCTGCAGTGCAATGGCGCGCTCTCAGATCACTGCAACCTCCGCCTCCTGGGTTCAAGCAATTCTCCGGCCTCAGCCCCCTAAGTAGCTGGGATTACAGGCTCCCGCCACCATACTCAGCTAAGTTTTGTATTTTTAGTAGAGTCTCTACTAAAAATATTTTAACCTCCCCCTCAAAGTAGAGGGATTTCACCATGTTGGTCAGGTTGGTCTCCAACTGCTGACCTCAAGTGATCCACCCACCTCGGCCTCCCAAAGTGCCGGGCTTACAGGCGTCAGCCACTGCGCCGGATCTTGCATTTCTTTTTTAGCTATTAATATTATTCCTTTTGTTCCTTGGCTAGCATTGAATGTAATTTTGTCACATAGAGGAGGGAGGTGTTAAAAGATGATCTGTCCCTGTGTGGAATATGCCAGGCATGTCACTGTTTCAGGAGAGTATTCCCAGCCCTTTCAGGCTGTGGGTGCCAGTGGTCGGAGCAGGTCTGTGGGCCGAAAGGTGCAGACAGTTGAAGCTGAGCCTCCATGCTCAGAAATGAGAAGAGTCACAGGTAGGTTTGCCAGAGATAAAGAGAGAAAATAAACACACCACACACACACACACCACACACACAC